>NW_010336938.1:0-8644 GCF_000700745.2 Antrostomus carolinensis | reverse complement strand
ATCAGCTGTATAAATCATACAGTAGTCTTAGAGATTTAAAAACTGTAATCTGACCATCCTACAGATGTGAAACTTAAAGCAATTTCTTAACTCACCTCTCCAGCACAATTTTGGTATTTTTTTTTTAAAGTATCTTCTGTTTTGACAGTTCTATTCTTGATTTGGTCATCTGCTGGCAGACCTTGTGCAGATTAGTCTAGTATTACGATACTGGTATTTACACTAGTGCAAACAAATAGCAAAACAGGACCAAGCAGCTGCTTTCTCTTTGCTTCCTATGCAAATGAAAGATAAGAGCTCAACCATGTTAAGGTCCTTGTTCAATAACACAACCCAGAGTCAGTATTTTCAAGGTAAAACTGCCTTCAGCTGGCACAAATCCCAGCATCTTATTCTGGCTTTATGGGGATTTTCACTGCTACAGCTGTCAAATTAGTGACAGTTCAGTATGGCTTGTTGATGTGCACTCTTGAAAAAGTACGAACAAGGCTGAGACCATCTGATCTCATTTTTACTTCTTACACTGTTCTGAACTGTCATATTGGATGTGTTTCTTTCTAACACTTCAGGGTAGTTAAGAACTCCACAGTGGGTCTGAGAGGTTCAAGATAAGTTCATTAAGCCAATTTGTTAATCATCTCCATGAATTGTGTTCCCATTTCTTATGAGGCTTTGTGTAATAGATTTTATAAAACCTTAATGAAAATCTAATTAGAGCCAAAGGCCTTTGAAAGATTTCTTTCTTTTTTTTTTCCCCCTTCTTCCCCCTCCCACTTTTTTCACTTTTTAATTATGAATAGTGGGAAGGGACAAGAAGGGACAGTAAAAGAAGGGACAGTAACAAAGAACACTTCAGAATAAGCCTCAAATTCTCAGCATTTTTCTTGCTTATTCACTTACACTCACAGCAGACAACTTTATTAAATTCTTGATGTTTCTATATACTGATACTCCACCACAGGAACTGCTATAATGGGAGATAGTCTGACAATAGTCACAGCATTAGACATCTATAGCTGTTCTTCAAATAGGTTATTCTTCTGCATCTGTATGTCTTTAATCCCACAGCTCAACATATCTTTCTTTGACCAGTTATCTCAGTCTTTCCCAGATCTTCATAATTATATATCTGCACTTGGAATTAAAGAAGGCATCACCAACTGAGCTAAACTAGCTATAACTTTTGAAAGAGCTTTTTTTTTTCAGTTTGTTTTGTTTTTTCTTTTTTTTTTGTTTTGTATCCTGAATACATACATGTTCAATGCTTTTTTGTATTTACATTACTTGAGAACACAGAAGAAAGTCAGTGAAAACTCAATGGATAAATAAAAATGTTACCACTCAAAGATGCATTTCAAGAATGCCACTACATAGCTCTTGCTGCTTTTGGCCCCAACAGCTGATAGGACAGCTGAGCATCAGTCCCATTTCAAAGTCATCTCAGTCATTCACCCTTTCCTCCAGCAATAAATTCTGCACCTATCACTTCAGGGTGGATATCCAAGTGTGCAAACACATACTGCAGCTCCCAAAAACTCACTATGTGGGATACACATCACGTAAGTAATTAAGGTTTTTTTTAGGGAGATAAAAAAAATAAAAATCCCTTGTTAAGTAACTGTTCTATAGGTATACACAGCCCAAACAGGGTATTTCAGTATGGAAGGTACAGTTATACATTTCATTTTTTTTCCTCAAAGTTATTCCTCCAACAGCCTATTTGAATAGGTGATTAGTTATACTGGAAAGAGACAAAACTGCTGATTGTACGTACAAATTTTAGCTACAAGTCCTCAAGAGATGCCTTCCGCCTGCCCCCCTTACCTCCCTATTTTATTTTAAAAAATAAAAAAAAAAAAAAGAAAAATTGCATAGGAATCAAACAATTTTACTTCTTAAAGATACAGATTCCCCCAAGTATTTTACAATATCACCTGTTCAAAACACAATTCACCAACGCACATATATATGTTAAGAAATATCATTACTTCAAATATATGTAGAATTCAAGTAAATATAGAAGGAAAAGAGGTTCTATATAACATAATTCTATATATCATCTTACTCAAAAATAGAAGAACAAAGGAATTATTTTTCAGCTCTTACCTCTTTCACTTAATAACTTTGTTTCTAAACATGTAAAGATAGTCTTTAAGAACTCAGTCCCCATCCCCTGGGATACATCTGTGCGATATAAGGAATTTTTGTTTGTTTTATTTATAAAGTTTTTTCCCATCCCTCAAAAAAGGTTTTTCAGCAAGTTTTAATGAAGAAAATAATAAGCTTGGCTACTAAGTAGCCTCTTCAAAATATCTGAATTTGCTTTTATAATACAAATATAGCAACCTTATTATTGCTTATTATTATTAAGTATGAGGAAACAGAGGGAAAAAAAGAGAACTGCAAGCCTTTACACCTCACCTAAACAGTATGCAAGATGTCAAAGACCTTGAGAGACTAAAATAATTAAATTCATTTGTGCTATGATTCAATAGAAACAAATAACAAACAGTTTCAGCTGAAAAGAACAAACAAATGTACCAACAGGGAACCAAATCCTAAAGTCTTTGTTCAGTCTTAATCTGGCAACTCCCACTGAGATCAACTGACTTTGCTTGAAGATGTGACAAATTTAAATTGAACAAGGCCATTAGGATTTTCCCTGTGAATAGAGTCTATACAGGAGCATCACAGAGACAGAGCTGTATGTCATACTGGATAGTACACTGAATACAAGTTAACAATAAAACACTGTCACATAAAAAGTGAATGTTATTTAGGTCACAGCACTAAGTATGTAAAATAAGCACGATTATCCAAGTCCCATTAGATCTCAGTCAGAGCGCATGTGTTTTGGAGCATCACACTTAGGAGATGGACAGATCAGAGGGAGTTCAGAGAAAAGCATCTAAGATGATTAAAGGTTTGGAAAATAAAAACTGTACTCTGAGAAAACACCACATGTTAAGAAAACTTTAGAAAGACAGTAAACGTAAAAAGTAAGTCACTGCAGCAAAGTCATCAAAGTTCAACTAGTTAAAATTATTTCCTAAGCCATTTCTAGCACAAAAGTCACTTGTGTCAGGCAGCAAAATATATACAACTACTAATATTGATCTACTACCCAAACTTTTGCAGTTCAGTAGTAAACTTGTATATTAAGACTATTACTTGATGTTAATCTCCCCCATCCCATCCAAGCCACCAATTATACAGATTAATTAATATAACATTTTTCTGGAAATAATGCTACAGAACAGCAGGGGTAGTAGATTGGACCCTACTGACTTCACCTCACTTTCTGCCATGCTGCCCACATTTTTAAGATTTATAAAACCTCAGATGTTTAAAATCTCCTTTGAGCATGCTTTTGGAAGTCCAGAATGAACACACCCATTATTGCAGAGTGTTACTTGAGTGCTGGAAAAACAGAGCCTTACATTAACACTTAACAAGTTCAGTTTTACTCATCAAAAAGGAGTGGCTTGGTTGCTTCGGTGTTGTCACTGTATAATACAGCATTGCGTCCTTAACCCAGTCTAGCTCCACCTCAGCTCCCTAAAGAAACTGCACAGCCATGCCAGCACAGTGCTGCATCTCAGCTAATTAAACACAGAAAAGAAGGAGGGAGGAACAGAAGACAAACTAATTAGATCAGGAGGACCATCCCACTGATATGCCAATACTGTTTCCTGGACTTTCACAAATAGCTCCGCAGAGAGATGCTCTGCACAGTAAAACAGTAGAGAGGCTCCTTTTCCAGAGTGATGGATAATAAGAAAGCTTTCTAATGAGGTAAGAGGAAGCAAACAGGATGCTGAATCTAAAAAAAAAACAAAAAACAAACAAACAAAAAAATCAAACTGGGCTAAAGCACAGATTTTAAGAGTAAGGGCAAGCAACCAATGGGGTAAACTACCAAGAGATTACTGGAAGACTTCAGGACATGATTTCTTCACCCCCCAAATAGAGATGCAAACTCCCATCCAAATATCCAGCTGGCCCAACACTTTGGGACTAAATCACATAAGAGGTCATGATAGATTTTCTGCACCCTTCTGGCCTTAATACTTACTAACCTAAATTAAAAATTTATTTGATGCTATACTGCAGGCCTGGAAAATATACAATCTTTGTTACATTGATTACAACCATGGGGAAAATGACATACTGCTTTTTAAGTGCCCTTTCAACTGAATACAAGAATACAACTTCGTGTGGGAGGAAAATTGAGAACACTGCAATATGCATGATAGGAATAAACAGCAGCTGTCTACACATACACAAGAGCCCATTGCCAAATTACAGCACAGGGTACCAGGTTGCCCCCCTTCCTTGCTGTAATTTACTTTCTACGTGTGGTAGCGTGAAATGAGGAGGTACTGGAGGACACAAAGTTGGCAGTGCACAAGCAAAATACTTATTTCCCTAGGTATGGATAAAAAAATTGTATTATTTAAACAGAAGTGATGACACAGAAGGCATTGTGATAATAAGAGACTATTTTAGGATATGTGCAACCCAAACAAAACTGCACTACGGCCACGCTTTGCTACTTTACTGGAACTTGAGTGGTTGAAGTTTGTTACACCTTTTCTCAACATTTCAGAAAGTATTCTCTGTTTATTTTGTGTAGACTTATATTGTCACTCCCAGTGGGATTTTAATTTGCTGTGCTAAATTGGTCTGCTTGTCAGGTAGCTTTTCAGTCACCAAGCCAAGTAAGTGAAAGGCAGAGGAAACTAAGCACCTAACTCCCTCAGGCATACTACAAAAGAAAATATTCTGCTTTTCTGCTTAGGTTAAACCAGGGCTGCTACAGGAAGGGCATTGGCCATAGATACAGAGTGCCAAAGCCTTTGCCCTCTCTATTACATAAGGTGGGAAAATGCAGTTCTTCCCAGTTCTTGACTTGCTTCAAGCAGATGGTTGTACTATGAAAAGAGCAGAACAAACGGTTTTGTTTTCTTAGCAGCATTTTCTTTAACCCACATTCATAAGCGCAAAAGTCAGGAAATAACATTCAACACTCCCAAAGGCTGGATCTCTTCTCCCATATTAATCATTCATGTTATTCCTCATTTCTATTTCTAGGTTCAATATTCAGAAGAAATATACTCTTATTCTGATTTGTCTTCTGGAGTAGTTTCAGGAAAGGTCCAAGTATTTTTATGGCAATATTTTGTATCTATAAAGGTACAATTCAGAATATCTGCATCTTGATTTGTACCTACTGTGTGGCAGGCACAAAAAACCATAGCTTACATTCCCAAGAGACTGAGTGACAGAATAAGTCCAAGTTTTAAACTTGGAAACTATACTCCTAACTATAATCCATGTTGAAAAATTTCCCATAATCTTGTTCATATAGTATTCAAGATCGGGATTAACTCCATTTGAAAATTAAATGGGACTTAGGCCTCCTAGCTGTGATCAGTCCTATATGCCTTGTGAAACTTTTTTCAATTTCAGTAAAGAACTAAAGACCTTCTACCAAAGAAGAGGTGTTCTGTATTTCCTGGGGATGCATATTAGCAATTTTATATTTCCTTTAACATTTCTAGTGCAAAACCAAAGGTTTGTATCCAAGTAAATATATATTTCATTATTTTATTTTCCACAGAATTAAAATATTCCAGATTATTACCCATGAACACTTTTTGCATAAGAAACAGAAGTATAACTAAATCAAGTCCTCCAACAAATCTTGCCCAACCAAACAAAAATCTTATTTCAATTTTTTCACATAATTGTAGAGTACATACCAGATATATTACACATACATTAAACAATCAGTTTAGCAAAATATGGGATCCAAAGGTTCAGTTTTCCCTAAACAGTCTCATAGCAAGAAATACAAGCTTTAGAACACTATTAAATATAACCATCAATATACAAAAATAGTAATTCCATGCTCTCAAGTAGGAACTACGTGATTTACGAAAATATACACAGTTAAGTATATGATTTTAGGTACTGACATGCGATTTCTCCAAGATCCCTATTTTTAACACAACCATCTCCAGACCAGAAAATCTACAAGATTCCAGCTGGCACATCTAGGCTAAAACAACACCACCATGGAGGGCTCAGCGAGCAATCCATATAACATTTCATCAAGGCATCGGTCTTGAAATTGGACACACAAACTTCTACCTGCTACAGCTCATTTTCCACTATACTTCATGACTGCTGTCTAAAAAAAAAAAAACCAACCCTCTGCATCTGACAATACTATTTACAGATCATCTTTGATCTACACATTGTGCAGTTTCAAAAACACTCCCCAAAAAACAAACCACCAAAACAAAAAACAACACCACAACATAACAACTAACCAAGCAAAAAAAACCCAACCAAAACCATTTCCCTTACAGCTAATCCTGTAGGGCAACACCTGTAACAGCTGGTATTCCCAAATACTAAAGTGCCATTTTAAAAGCTAAGGGACAGAAATTTGCCTTTGAATTTAAGATGATTACTAACTCCTAAAGAGGGGAAAGAAAAAAAAAGAAAAAAAAAGGTAGCAAAATTTGTTTTCTTATTGCTCTGACTTATGTCGGAGACTGAGACAGACCCAGAATACATATCCAGGCTTCTCTAAGATTATGAGATGCAGCTTAGACTTCTGCTCTCTTCTGCTAGCAGCGTGCATTCTCATTTCAATAAATATCTTACCTATGTGCATTCACATGCATGCATGTATTATGGACAGTTTCCTCTATTTTGATTACATATTTTTCAGTCTCCTGCAAATTAGCAAAATATACACACACAGAGGACATATATAAAACAGATCCACAAAAAGATGAAACTGAAATCTTAGTGGAAATGTGGGAAAAGTTTGACTTGCATTTTCTCCAGGCAAAAACTAATAATTCTCATTTTAGTTCTTAGATATTATGTGTACTTCTGCAATAGTTTCAAATGATTTCATAATTCAGCACAAGAAAGGCAAATGGCCAGCTAATCAACATTTCTTGCTTCTTGCAACTACTCCTGGAAGTGACATTACACAAAGTTATCAGTTACTACTTTATTAAGTTCTTACAAATAATACCTGCTGGTACACTTTCTGTCCATTATTCACAAGAAATTTCAAGTAACGTATGATTAATATTTCAATCTTTTTTTTTTTTTTTTTTTTTTTTTTGTATATCAGAAGTGTCCTGGAAAGTTCTCTTGACAAATTTTTATACTTTGTAGTATACTGTGTATATGCTACATATATCTTAAGAAAAAGCTTATAAATAAACCTACTTTAAAAAAAAAACAAAAAACAAAAAAAAATGAAACACTGAATTAATAAAAAAAAAAATCTTTTGAGAAACTCAGTGAAGTGCTTGTGGTACTTCAGAAGCCATAATCTCCATAGGTCAGACGGGATGTTACAACAGTTTGAAATGAGTTTCTCAAACTTGATGCATCATCAAGCTAGAAAACCATTTAAGAACAGAGTAAAACACAAAAACGAGCAATCCAGTAGAAAAAGTCATATCCCAAGCTAAACAAAGCTGTGCAACATTGTTTGTACTGTTATCAATATTGTATTAAATCAATGAAGATGTATTAAAACACTGCAAAGGGGGAACAGCAGAAAACTAGATGGACCGCAATCGTAAGAGACAGATACATTTAGACATATAGCTGGTTCCAATTTTTAAAGTCTAATTTTTAGGTGCATTGAGCTACAGTCCTACAGACAGAGCTCTTGTGTACAATGGCTGCTCTCTGTAACCATTCAGAAGGTGAGTCACCCCTACACACAAAGAATCAATAAGATCCAGGAGTTCACAGTATTATTACATTTTCAATTTCTGTCCGAGTGAAAGTATGTGATCCCATACCCTCTAGATTTCAAAAAGCCATTACATTAAATCAAAACCCAAAGAAAGCAGATTAAATATAAATAACAAAGTATTTTAACACAACTTTGAAGGAGAACAAAAGAGTCTTGAAATTTGTTGTTTTCAGTTGCTCACTTTGTTGACTTCAGTTGTCACTCACAACTCTGAGGAGAAATGCAAAGCTTACAGAATTCTTGGTGGTATTGACTCTGTTAACTTGATGGGTTTAGCAAATTTTGATGCAATAAAATCCTCTTATCCCCATAACAAAATTAGGACCTTATTTCATCTAATTTATCATTTATTTCTTAATTTTCAGGCCAGCTGTTGCAGTTTCATAGCAGATAATTCATTGTTCTTTCTGTGTCGTCTAACAAATCAGCTTTGGACACTGCTCAGCCATTGCAGCAAAGGTTGCCTAATGTCTCTGTGCCACTTTGATCCAGACAGACAATGGCCAACGTGCGTCTCTGCAGACTCCTCTCTGGAATATTTTGAAGCACATTTACTCTTTTAAACATATCCTCTTAATTAAGCAAAACACTACTCCTTATGAGAAACCTCTTTTGAAACCAGAAAGAACCCCTCCTCATACTCTTGCTGTAGTGACTGTGTCAGGCTAGTTATCTTCTGTAAGCTCTGCAACACTGGTTTCATTATTTTCCTCACTAAAACACTGATCAGATCTGTCTAAAGTTCTAATCCATGGGGATCCAGGGAAAGTAAAATAACTGCAAAAAATAAAGAAAGGGAAAAATTTGACAGAACAAAGACTATTGAAAACAAGAGGTGCTCTG
>NW_010336937.1:1252-1499 GCF_000700745.2 Antrostomus carolinensis | reverse complement strand
GTAACAGTATATTAACCCCGAAGCTTTTGTTTTAGCATTAACCCCCCGGTTTGACGTCACCTTCGCTGGTACCGCGGAGGAGGCAGCACGTCGGTGGGAAATAACAGCGTCTCCGTTCCCCAGGGCTCTGCTTCCCACGAGCGATCTCCATCCTCCTCGGCACTTTTTGAAGTTCTTTGTTACATGTGTCTCTAACTCCGTCCCCGTGGCGGGAGCCGTCTGCCGATGGCTACAGGCTCAGGACCCG
>NW_010336937.1:339-1213 GCF_000700745.2 Antrostomus carolinensis | reverse complement strand
GTCCCGCCGCGGCCAGACCTTCCCGCGGGTGGGCTACGCGGGGCTGCCCCCGAGCGAGCTGCCTGCCCCCGCGGCTCTCCGCCACCGGAGCCGGGGACGGGGAGAAAGCCTTGCTTTGCTCTAGACGTGTCGGACCTGCCCGCCGCTCCCTCTGCGGCCCGGGAGCGCGGAGGGCCGCGGGCAGCCCCGCACAGAACAACCCGCGCTCGCTGATGCTCCGCTGCCCCTTCCCTTTGTCACGCCTTCAAACCTTTCAATGTTTTTATTACGCTTACATCCTTCTTCCTCTCTCTCTCTCTCTCTCTCTCTCTCCTTTTTTTTTTTTTTTTCCGAATTTTTTCCGAAATGAACGCTTTCCCGCACGACTTTCTGTGTGCGCAGCTGCCACCCACTCTTCATGATTTAGGTGTTATAACACCTTTGTTTAATACAGCCGCCAAGTCAAAATATCCGATTTAATTTTATTCGCAACTACTAATTTTACTCTCCGGGGAGAATTACTCAGATCATCTGATTTAACTGGGAATTCGTAGAACTCGATCAGACTGAACGAGTAAACATTTAAAGTATGTTCGCTTACCATGGAGAAAATGTTCTCCCTTCTTCCTGGCAGTTCTGTTTGGTTTTGCGGTGGGGTTTTACTTCTGCAAATACTTTCCCCTCTCCCCCCCAAAGCCAGCCTGCCATCACCAACAGGACACGGGTTCTGCTGATTTCCCCGGTTCCCTTTTCCTTCAGCTTCGATTTAAATTAAAGGGTTGGGTTATCCTTTCCGGTTATGGTGGTTTTAAACGAGCTATTTTGGAAACAGCCTTGAAGAAAAAACAAACAAACAAACAAAAATCCCCACACACACAAAAAAAAACCAAAACCC
>NW_010336937.1:0-306 GCF_000700745.2 Antrostomus carolinensis | reverse complement strand
ACCCAGCCAGTGAAATGCAGTGATTTTTGTTCAGAGCTTCATACCGTTAGTAACATTGCAAACGGCGGTGTAGAAGTTAGAACACATAACGGTAGCATCTCTATCCCCAGGTGTTACGTACAGATTCTGTAGGCTCCTGCAGCACGTCCCCCAGTGACTATATAGGAAGAGTCAGGACACAATGTCCCAGCGCTGAGCACATAAGCACTCAGTGCCGGTTTCTGACGTTTATTCCAAGTCAGCACTGCAGACACGCGTCGTCCAAAACACTTCACCGTATATCGTTTTTAAAGTATCAACCCAACA
>NW_010336936.1:0-2310 GCF_000700745.2 Antrostomus carolinensis | reverse complement strand
AGATCCCCGCTCAGTCTTCTCTTCTCCAGGCAGAAGACTCCCACCTCTCTCAGCCTCTCCTCAGACAGGAGATGCTCCAGGCCCCTCATCATCTTTGTGGCCTTCCACTTGACTCTCACTAGAAGATCCCTGTCTTTCTTGAACTGAGGAGCCTAGAACTGGACGCAATATTCCCGACGTGGCCTCACCAGCGCAGAGTAGAGGGGGAGGAGAACCACCCTCCACCTGCTGGCCACACTCTTTTTAATGCACCCCAGGATACTGTTGGCCTTCCTGGCCAGTCACAAGGGCACACTGCTGGCTCATGGCCAGCCTGCTGTCAACCAGCACACCCAGGTCCTTTTCCACAGAGCTCCTCTCCAGCAGGTCAACCCCTTAGTTGTACTCATGCATGTGGTTTTTCCTCCCCAGTTGAAGGACTCTACACTTGCTCTTGTTGAACGCCATCAGGTTCCTTTCTGCCCAATTCTCTATCGTGTCCAGGTCTCTGGACAGAAGCACACGTTGAACAGAAGCATGGCCTTCTGGTGTGTCAGCCACTCCTCCCAGATTCATATCATCAGCAAACTTGCTGAGGGAGGACTCTATCGCTACATTCAGGTCATTGATGAAGATGTTAAAAAAGACAAGATCCAGTACTGACCGCTAGGGAACACTGCTAGTTACAGGCCTGTAATCCAACCCTATATGTCAACCTGATGAAAGGAAAGGAGCAAAACCCTCCAAAAAGACATTAACTAATTGCTAAAAAAAAGTCTTCAAGATGGCCGCAACCCAGTTCAGAGAAAACCTTTTTCTTAGCCAGCAGAACTTAGTTTCAGGTAGTTCACACATCTGTAGTTTCAATTACATGCATATCATTCTTTGTGGGATGCAATTTTGTTTTACTGCCAACAGTAACAGAAAAGCTATTTCAGCTGTGTCAATGTGGAACAGAAATGTCATCTGAAATCTAATGACCTATTAAATACAGGTATTTGCACAGAGGTTTTTCTTCCCCCCCCTTCCCCACAGATGCACTTTTTCTCCTCTGAATACTTTCCTGACTGTGTAACCTATGTGAAAACATTAAATACAGCAGTGTTCTATGCTGTGTTCTTTTTTAACTATGCTTGTATCATTAATAAAGGTTCTGATTTTCTGTTTTGTAGTCTTTTCTTAGCTCTCTGGTACATCCCACTCCAGAAATGTCTGGGATACTCACTGTATCCAGAAAATGGCAACGAAGGAGGAAATGGAGAACATTAATGGATATTGTTTCCAAGGAAACAAAGCATCAGAGAATACAAGAAAGCCAAGAGGAATGTCACTTCTTTTCCCCAGGAAAACAAAGGGAATAGAGGGAATGGAGATGCTAATGAATAAATTACTTAGGTATATAACCAGCCACTTAAAAGACTTTTTAAACAAAATTCTTGAAATTGTCACGCAGATAGTTTTGTCTCATTTTCAACCACTGCCTTAACTTCATTTTAAAATTTTTCTTCCATAGTGCTTCATATTGTGAAAGGAGAAATGCCATTCACTGCTTAAAATGTCACACTAAGCAATAAATGGTTTTTTGTTCAAGAAAATATCCATGGATATATTTTTAAAATTTTTAAAATCAAATCCTTACTTAATAGGAAGTAGCAAACTAACAGGAGAAAAAAAAAAAAAAATCTATTACAGATTTCAGATATTCCTAATTTAAATAGAAGTTAAAAAATCTTTTCAACCTAGATAAACAGGTTCATACTTTAAGATTAGTGAAGATTTTGATGTTTTACCAAATACATATCATATGTCCAGAAGTTTGCAGCTTAACAATTTCAGCAATCAGGTTTCCAGTTTTTGGATCAACAGTCAGGTGTAACCTTAGGCACTTGGGCTGGCTTGAGATGCACAGTTAGGACAACAATCCGCTCCCAGTTGTGAAGGAGAATGAAGGGACTGAGATAAACAGTAAGATACTAGTAAAATAAATGAGAAAATTAACAGATTTCAGGAAGTAAACCAGATTGGAGATACATAAGAAACTCCTGAGTGAAAAGAGAAGCAGCTACATAAGAAACTCCTGAGTGAAAAAGAGAAGCAGCAATAGGCATGTCTAGGCTGTGGTCTCAGTTTTAATGTGTTGTTTGAAAATGTTTTGACTAAAGACAAGTCTGGAGTGACTGACTGATCAACAGATTAGATTTGACCTTTGTAACTATAACCAAATTTTTGCCAGAAAGGTAAGTGGCAAAAATGTTTTCTCCACAGTATAGCTGAACAGTAATTTACAAAATCTTTCTATCACAGAAAAATAAAATAAAATAAAATAAAATA
>NW_010336935.1:5409-37057 GCF_000700745.2 Antrostomus carolinensis | reverse complement strand
ACCCCTGACATTCTGTGATTCTGTGAAAAGTCAGAGACTACACCAGTGGTTTAGGCTGTCTCTATTTTTTTCTATTTGTTTGACGTAGATCATTATGTTGCTGAGTTTCTGTGGTTAGTGTTTTCTGGAAACTATATATGGTTTTATCAGTAAGTTTATTGTAATTTTTGCCAAACAAGAAGAAGAAGAAGAGATAAAACAGGCATTTCTAGTTCAAGACTGTTTAATAGAAATAGGAAGAAGAAAGCAAATTGATATTGTTACATAGTAGAATAGAGACTGCTGCCTAGAAAATTGCAAACTCTGTTACTGATACTTTCTATCATGTAGCTTTAATAGCTCCATTCAGGTCTGAGTCTAAACTGGCTAGAATGATCTCATATTCTTTATGTTATACTTTTATGTTTTTAAAAACTTGTGATACAAAAAAGAGAAAGCCAGGCATGCTTTCTTATCTCTTGTTTCTCTGTTCTGGTGCAGTCAAAAGGAAAGGTGATGATCCTTCTTCTGTAGATCACCAATAATGCTGATCTGGGATCTTATCCCAGGAAAAGATGTGTAGGCATTTGCTGCAGTCTCCTACTTGCCTCGTTATTTGACCAGACTACAAAATACTTTTATTTCCATAACTCACTTGACCATGCTAAAATCCCTCTATTCTAGATTTTGCCCTCATCTGTGGTGACGTGGTAGCTGGTGATGGGAACATGAGTGAGCTGTGGTGCAGTTGCTTTCTGAACTATATTCTCTGAGGGGAGTCTTCCCCAGTTTTCACTTCCTGCTCCCTGTGATTTCCTTCGTTGGTCCTCCTCAGATTCATTTGGTGTGATGCTGTGCTGGTACCAGATCCCACCTAAATCCAGTACCATGCCAGTTTGGTGCTTCCTGTGATCTGCCTTTCATAATACTTTGCTTCTATATGTAATGCCTTTAACCCTCAAAGAGGCCCACAAACAGTATATTTATACTCACAGATTAACCACAAGTGTCTTCGGAGGTAGCCAGAAAGCTTACCTTTGACTGTACCTAGAAGAAATTTCCTCAAGGTGAAAAGGTTGGGATTTTTTTCCTTTGTCGTGAGGCCATCCAGGAAATGAGTGGACTGAACTTCGCAGCCCAGCCAAAAACGGAAACACATAATGCAGGAAAATAAAGTTCCACTGGGTTCATTCTTCGTTTGCGTAACGTTTCTTGGTTGGGCTCATGTAAACCAGCAAATGATGCAATTCTTTTCACTGGCTTTTCTCGCTTAGTTTCTCTTTGCTTCCATTTGTGGTGTTTTGATAGAGCCACTTGTTTTCCAACCATTTCCTGACTTGTCCTTTAATTTTTTTTTTTCTCTTGGCAGTGCTATATGCTCTTCTCGTGTCCTCTGAAGCTTCAGAGATGGAGGACAAAAACCCAAGGAATATCTCCTTAAGTGGGAAAACAGAGTTTAGTTTGCAGCGCTATTTTTTTTTCCCGCTACTTTAGATGCCTGCAACAAGTGAGCTACTCTGTATTTTCAAACAGTTTCCAAGGTCTTCTTGCAAATTGACGTTCCCTTTGGTCTGTAATGTAATTAGATAGGATAAGTAGCAAATGAGGGATTCTTCTCTTCTTTTATGTGTTGCTTAACCTTATGTTTAACCAAGTAGTTGCTGTCTTTGGAAAGCTGCCAATCTTAGGAGGCTCCTGTGCAAAGAAGAGTAAAAGCATTTGCTGGTGCCTGTTTTCTTCCTTGAATTCTAGGCCTTGAGTTTGTCTGAAGAGGAAGTGGAAGGATGACATTTGTGCCATTTTGTCTTGGGAAGAAAATAAAAGTATTTGGCTCCCTGAAGGATGTCTGCTGCATATGAGCAGCCTGTTCAGCCTGGCATGTGAGGGTAGTACCATGACTGTCTCCACAATAATGATGAATTGTGCCACAGGGAAGATGACATGAGCATAAAAGCTGCAGTTGTGACTGAGCCTTACACAGGCAGTGTAAAGAAGCAGCTCTGGCACTGCGTGACCATGTGTGATCTTGGCAAAGCCCAGCCCAAATAAAAGTCTATCAGTACCAAAGCGTAAGGATAGTAGATGTGATTTAAAA
The DNA here is from genome assembly GCF_000700745.2 of Antrostomus carolinensis. NCBI lineage: Eukaryota > Metazoa > Chordata > Aves > Caprimulgiformes > Caprimulgidae > Antrostomus > Antrostomus carolinensis. The sequence continues at coordinate 34,983 of NW_010336935.1, read as the reverse complement.
GTGCCAGACCAATGTTACTCATTAATCAAAGTAAACAAATTCAGAAGCAGACAAGGCAGCTAAGTAGCAGGTCCTCATTATAGTTCTTTTTATCTAAATAGTTCATTTTTATGGCTCATTTTTATAGTTCTTTTTATAGTTCATTTTAGTTCATAGGGCAATAGTTCATTTTTATAGTTCATTTTATACAAATGACCAAATTGTAAGGAAAGGGAAGGTGAGCCATTCAGCTGCTGGAAGGGATCTTCCCCATGGCGTAGCGTTAGTCTCACGTCAGGTTGTCACCCAGGATAGGTTAGTTCTGTAACACCCTGGGTTTTGCGCACTTCCTTTACCTTATGTCTGCCTTGTGATAGTGCTTTGCTAAGCAGCATTTGCCGTCTGTAGCTCCAGATGGCTGCAAACAGCTAGGCTGATCCCATTCCATCCATTGGCTGACTTTGGTTAAGGGACAGATGGCATTTCCCCTCTTTTCTTACCTTTACCTCCTTGGCAAAGTCTATTGTTTTATTCTGCTCCACACAAAAATCACAGGTCAAAACATGCCAGCTTTGTTGTATTCAGTGTAATAAGGTTCACCCTAATCCTTGGGTGATTTTTCTTGCTGTAAAACTTCCTTGGAAAAAAAGCGTTATCAGTCTTGGTCTTCATGCACCTGAGAATATGTTTTTACAGCCCAGTTGGTCTTAGCAGGTTCTCAGAGCCCCACTGTGATAATACATGACTTCTAGGAAGCCTATAGAGAAGAGGATACTTTGCTTCCATTTTCCCTGCTGTTCAGCTATTCATATCTTGGCACTTATGTGTCAGCAGGTGCGTAAAGAGCTAGGCTGTGCCAATGCCAAGACTGGCCCAGAAGAGAGCCTTCTTGTGGGGTACTTTACACTTGCAGTATTTTTTCAGGCTGTCCATCATAACCTATTTTTTTTTCTGGCTTCTATGCACTAGTCAAATAGTCCAAGCTTATTCTGAGCAGGCACTGATAGGTATCGTAACAGATGGACAAGTGTGCTGGAAACCAAGAAACTATGTACTGTATGCACACTGAGGGAACAGTGTACTGGTTCAGGTCATTCACATAGCTGGCTGGCCAAAGTCTGCATGTTTGTGGTTAGAACAAGGTGCCATTGATAAGCTGCAACCTCAATTTTAACTTTCCAGAGTCAGAAGCATGTAGTAGGAAACTACTTATGCCTGCCGCTATCACACACACTACTAATTTGCTGACCTTGCTGTGCTCACCCCATATTTCTTGCACTTTCTTTTAATGACCCCCCACATTACTCATAAGATCGTGGGCCACATCAGTTTGGATGTAACTGAGTAATCCCCTGCTGATGTCAGTGAAAGTCCTGTCTGTTGCTTCTCAAACTTTAGACTTGGACTTGTCATTACTGTGTAGAGATCCTCTGAAAATGGTCATTGAAAAGCTCCTGGGCCGGGTATTGGGTTTTACTGCTGTAAACAATAAGCCTTTTATTACTAGAAAACTATGACTCAAATTCAAGGTAAGAAAGCAACTACATTTTAATTAGAAGATTACTTACTTTGTTCTTTTCCTCAGCTAAGGTAAGCTAAAATTATTATTTCTGTAAATGTTTGTTGGTTTATATTGTCTTCGCTTTTTAGATATCAGGGTATCTTTAAAGAATTTGTGCACACTTGGGCAAAAATATAGCCTAGTGCAAACTTTATCTGAGGCGTCTGTCCTGGTCTCAAGTTTAGTGGAAATAATGGTCTTTCTCTGGGCACCTGACAAGAACCAAGCCAAATTTCAAACTGACAAATGAGCAGCATACTAGACCTCTTTTCTGTGGATCCCAGTCCGTGAATTGTGTGCAGAGTAGTTAAAAGGTTAAAAATTTTTTTTCTTAACAATGCTATTTTGATGGCTGACATGAAAAAGTGCAAAGATGAGTTTATAGGCTTCTGTTCAGGGGTGAATGTTTCATATTTACACGTTCTATGAATTCCAAGTGATGTTTTACCTGATTTTCCATTTGTTTTCTACCCTGTTAGTGGTGAAACATTATTTATGTGCCACATCTGCTACTAAAGTATAGTACTCAATTGTAATTTGGCCACAGGCATGTAAGGCAAAAAATGAGATTTTTTCCAGGCTGAAAGTCAAGAAGAAAAAAAAAGGAAGAAGAAAAGTTAAAAATCCTGTGAATGCAAAGAAATTCAGTTTCAGGCTGTTGATTAAAGCAGGATTTGGTCGAAGAACAATAATGTCTGTGTCTGTCCATAGATCATTTGCTAAATGCCTCGTTTTGCTATCTAAAATGTGTTGTTAATTGTTTAAAAGCATAGATTTTAAAATGTCTTGTCTTTTCTTTTTTGTCTTCCTAGTTCGTTGTGACGATGTTTTGGAGCATCTATATCTATGACAGGGAACTGGTTTACCCAAAACTGCTTGATAATTTTATACCAGCGTGGCTAAATCATGGAATGGTGAGTAAAGTAATGCAAACACTTCCTTCCATAAACAAAAGTGCAAGACACTGATTTCCCTGTAAATGACTCTGCATACAATTAGAGCTAATCCCTTCAGAAGTGATTAAGGAACACTGTTTGCAAGCAAGAATAACATCTTCCCTTCCTTGACTCCCTGAGTCATATTTGAATCCTTATTAGGCTGAAACAGTGGAGATCTGAACCTGTGTGTTCTACATCCAAGGCTAGTTGTGGGGATCAGCTCTTTACTCTGATAAGGTACCTCTCCCAGAGCATTGTCACCCTGGTCATAAGGAATTTTAATCAAAAGAAACTTCTCCACAAAACAGGAATTCTGACTTTGACAAATCTTGCTCTAAAATGACAGAAACACTTAATTGAATGATTCTTTACCATTCTACCAAAGTATAATTTGTTATGAAAACATTTTGGTTAAAGTGCTTGTTCAAAAAAATCTCACTATGTTTTTTGGACTCGTATATTTTTAGAAAAAAAAAGATGAAATAATTATTCATTTCTCAAGTACACCAAACTTGTGTAACAGAACCTGTATCTGAGTATTTTTAATAATGTGGAATTCTATATGCGTCAACACAAAGTTTCAAAATTGCTTGCATCAGTCATGATAACAGGAGTTTCTTGAGAAGAAATCTGACCTTTTCATCCCACTCTGGTATGTTGAATTGGACATTCTGTCTCTCGACTATATGTTTAAATACTAAGGGAAAGGTAAGGCCACACTTTGCCATCAGACACTGACTGCTGTTCATGCAGCATTTGGAGCTGTAAAGCATCATGTTTGCTTCTCTAGTTGCGTCTGTGCAAAATGTTTCATTATTACTTTGTTTTCCTTATGAAGGCATGGCAAACCATTTGGCACTGCTGTTCATCAGCAGATGACAGCAGAGCTCCTCCTTCAGGGTGCGAGTACTGTGTCACCACAGCAGGTCAACATTTGTCCACTACTGCTGCGCTTGATAAATTGGTCCTTTTTGGGGTGGGGCAGATGGCACCGTTCTTTATTTAATTCCCTGAATTGTGTGTTAAAGGAGCAGTATCCAGAGTTAGTACTGACAAGAGGAGCATCGGCTTCTTCTAGATACTCTAGTGGTTTATGATGTTTTAAAAGGAACAGCGTGATATGACGTGTGTGTAGAGCCAAGGAAGGAGTCTGATGACTCCTGCTGTGTTTGTTCAGACTGTCATCCCTTGAGTTTTGGGGTCACAAACTGAACACTTGCAAATACTGCTAAGCCATACATACACTGATTTTTTTCTCCACACCATATCTGTGGCAGCTCTGATGACATTTCTTCCAGGTGACATTCCACATGCTGAAAGTGCCTAACCTGTAACATTTTTTATCCATGTACGTTGTGAAGCAGTTGACAACAAACAGCCCTATGTATTCAGGAAGTCTCCTCTGTGCCATAACTAAAAGGCAATTCAAGCTCATGTTGCTCTGTAGAAATGTATACTTACTGGAATATTTGAAGAGGGCTTTTGTTTGAGATTTTCGGACATAATAGAATTTGCAGAAATGAATTGCATGCAAGCATCTTAGACTGTTTTTTTTTTTTTCAAGTTGAAATATTGGCATCTTTGGAAGTCTTTTGTAAAGGAATTGTTTGCTTTGTCAGTCTCCATTTATCCAAGTGTCCCTTTAGCTGGGTCACCGAGAAAGCTTGTGACTGATGGGCTTTTCACCACCTTTCAGTCTAATTCTTTCTGATGTTTTAACCATCATTTTATCCTCACCAGTTTTCAGAGTAATTAATTCTGATGCATTGCCCATCATAATATGAAGGAGTTATTAAACTACCTCGAGATTGTTAGCAACTCAGTAGTAGTTAAAATTTTTATATGGCAGATTTTAGGGAATATGATAGAGGTCCTCTTGGTGAAAGGGTAGGACCTCTGGGAATACAATTTTAGAAAAATCAGGATCCCTGGTTATTGCTTTTTACTGAAATAAATATTTATTCCCATCTTTTCCTGCATATTTTGACAGCAGCTGTGCACATCCAGTGATAATTTTTCTGAACACAAGGGTGGCTGTGCTGGAGCCTAACCTTGTACAGCAACACTCGCAAAAGATCCATCACCCTTGGCAGAGTGAATTCTGTCAGTGAGGGGCGGGTCCTTTTGCTGCTGCAGCATTGCTGACAAATCCCTGTTCTCTCGGAGCTTCCCCCTTCTCCTAGGGATCTGAGCTCAAACGTTACTTCACTTGTGAACACTCTGTCCAGATTTTTTCACAGCAGTTTCCCTAAACATGTATTTGTCACAAAAAGTGGAAAATGTAAAACTACACATTTTCCACAGTAAAAAGATTCCCTACTTTAACTGAAAAGTCATATTTTCCAAAGTTTCCGACACATGTATTATGACCAGCTGTAACGACTCGCTCAGCTGTCAACATCAGCTTGCAATGTCCACACATAGAAAAGGAATGAAAAGTCATGAAATCTGGCTGTAATAATAGCAATCGTATTTCGATTAGTAATATGGGCATGTATCAAAATATTTGAGAGTATTCATACTTTAGAAGCATTTTAAGGTGACTGTCTTGAAGGCTGTACGAAGAAATGGTTTGAAGGGCTGGTCCAATTCAGTGCATTAGTGGTTTGGGCAGCAGTGTCTGCTGCTTTGTTAGGTTATAGTAATTAGTTCTCGCTCCCCTGTTTCTTCTACCCCTTTCCCATGTCTTCCTTGCAGTTACAACGTTGTCTGTAGTTAAAAACAATTGTTTTCTTGAATACATGGTAATGTCTTGCTAATACTCAGACACATCACTTTCATAGCAACACTTTTGCAACATCTAAAAAAATTCATAATTATAAAAAAAATCCTCGCTAGAAGTGGAAAACATAAAGGAAATGAACCTCAAAGCTATGCAATCCCATTCCCAATTCAATCTTAATATTGTTTATAAAGTTTCATAGAAACAGAGAGAGGCTCATAATTGTGCACAAAGATAAAAGCCACAAACTATTTACCATAAAATTGCATATAGTGGCAAGAACTGTATTTCTTTTGTAAGTATGTATATACTGTACTAGTTAAAAATATGATTCCTGTCTACAGAAAAATCTGTGTAGTAAGTGGTGCCTTGTGGTACCAGATGGTACCTCATACACACAGAATGATACACCTGTGAAAGGCCTCACTAATGGAGTTGTAGTGTGCCATGGAACTGATACATTTCATCATCTCAGTCAGTCAATTCATCCATAACCAATGGTATGACCGTGACTTGAGAAATGACCAGGAGAAATCAATGGCAAAGTTGCTGTCAGTTTCAACAGGAGAAGGATTTTTGTCTCTGTGGATTATGTGAAGGAGCACATCTGAGTAGCAGAAGTTAAACTTCTGTCAGTAGACATAGCTACCTGTCTAAAGAAAGCTCTTGGAGAATAGGGTTGTGTCTCAGCCGTGGTCTGTTTCTGAAGTGTCAACTTCACTTCCTGTATTTATTAGTTATGCAGGTGAATTCATCTTTGCCGGCTACAATTTTAATTACCAAATTACTGAACTCTTCCATCAAAGATGTCATTTGTGTTTTTGAGGCTGTCCTACCCTTTGGATCCATATCAACTCTTAATTCCACAGGTGTATTTTCCCTGGGAAATATCCTTTCCCATTTTCTGATGGCTGTCTATCTGATCTCTATCAGTATAAGGAATTTTTAATTAAAGGCTAACCTTTAGTGTTTAAAACTAGTGTGTCATAGTAATAGGATTTTTATCAGCTCATTCATTGTACCTTTTTGTGTTGGGACTGGACAGGATGATGCATGGATAACATTTGTTTTCAGAAGTTATATTATTTTCAATATGAGCATAGACAATAAAACTAAAGGTTGCTCCTATTCTAACTGATGCCCACATAAACAGATCTGTAGACTGAATTAATTTAAGCTTGAGCATTGCTGATTTTGAGCCAGGTTACATGGCAGGACTCCGTGCAGTATCTGTCCAAGTTAGCATACCATTTCAGCGAGACTCCTTCTTTGTTTTTCACAGACACTGTCCCAAATTCTTTTTAAAAATGTGAATCATCTTTTGTTTGTGGCAAGGAAAGTAAAATACAGAGATAGAAATTACTTACTGAGGAGTTAATTGGCTTTAGAGGTCAGAAACAAAGAACTGTCTTCATATGAAAACTCTAGAGGAGATGGAAGGGGGAAGGGGAATATGCTCTGCCTCTGTTGAGTAGGAAAATCAATTATCGTATGGGTTCTGTGCCACTATAATCTATATGAGCTCTTCCAGTTTTGTACTCTATTCTTTTTGTGCTGCTTTTGGGAAAAAAGGTGTTCCTAGAAAGACATATTTTTTGTCCTTATATTCAAGAGAATGTACAAAAACTGACAAATAGCAGACGAAAACAAGTTATGGAGAGGAAGGAGCCTCTCCAAGTGATACATTTCTACTTATTTCACAAGTTGGCTCTTTTTTCTTATTGCTGGATGCTCAGCTGAAAAGTTCAGCCCACCAGAGGGTGGTCTTGTGGCCTTGGCTTGTTTGTCCATTTGTTTTTCTGGTGGAAAGTTTATTTCCTTGATGAATCAACAAGTAGAAAAATAGATCAGCCATGCAAAGATCAAAATTCATAGTAACATGGCATATAAAGATTGGAAGGTCCAAAGCTGGTGAGTTTTTTGACAAACCCATCTCTCCATCATTAGTTGGGTCAGCTGCCACGCACTGCTCACTCTGATGTACAAACAAGGAGGTGTCCTTTCTTTCAACAAAGTGTTTCCATCTAGCGTCTTGTCCTAAAAATCCTTTCAGAAATGACTCACTTGAAGCAGTGCATTGTGCTTCTTGAGGATGCTTTCCTAATGCAGCAGCCTCCCATGTATGGCTATTTTTGTGCAAGTGCTGCACCTTGGTAATGCCTCACGCTTATGTCTAGGTGATACTTACCCTTTTCTGAGATTTGTTTCTAAATCCAATTTAAGGCTTTCAAGGATATTCCAACTCAAGTGCTCTTCTTAATTTATCTGTACTATTTTTGTATGTTAGAGGTGAATAAAATCTTCATTGCTCTGGGAAGGAGTTCCCACTTGTTACATAACTTGCAAAGTTTTCTGATAAAAATCAGGGAAAATCTGTAATTTAATTTCCAACAGAATACCCACTACTAGATGGCTATTATTTAAACATCTGTCTGATAGAAAGAATAGCAATTGGAAGCTTGTTGCCTGGGGAATCAGAATATTTGCAAAGCCTGTGAAAATAATGGTGTTAGATTTGTATACTTCTTGCATGTTCATGCTGCAGTTACGTGGCTCTGTCTGGTATCTCTCCTCATTATCTGCCACTTCCACCACTGGAGCGTGAATACAGTAGTATCAATTATCCTGCTGCTCTGAGGAGAAAAACAGCAGCAGCTTAAAAGATTTTTTGATTTTCTGTTACTTATATGAAGGACTTGGAAATCAGAAGTGTGTCAAAACCTGTGATAGCATAGCACCTGAAAACTGATAAAGGCTGCTAGGTGAAGAAGACCGTATTGTCTGAGTGGCATCCTCTGGGAGCATTAGGAAAACCCCTTTACCTAATACAGTAACAGTACAGCAGTTTTTGTGAAGTAGAAAGCTGGCCTTAACAATGTTACGTATCTGCCAGAGGAGACTCGTCAGGGTGAGGTGAAGACAGCTTTCTAACTGAACACAAGCGCCAAACGTTTCTGATTACTTGCTGTTTCCAGTAATCTAGAGAAAACACATACACAGGCTCCTCCTGGTACAAACAAGCCCAACACACAGTGATGAGGGACCTTTTCAGAAATATCTTTGAGTACTTAGTAACAGCTAAACATGTGAGCCCTATTCTAGATGTGAACATTGCAAATGAGAAGTCTGAGAGCTGCAATCCCAGATGAGATCTTCTCTGAAGTTTTGCATTCTTCCGTTGACAAGGTCATGTAACTTGGTCTGTTAGCACGGAGGTTGAGAGCGTGCAGTGTCAACATCAAATCACAGGAGTGACTACCAAAGGAGAGGAGAAGGGGAGGCAGAGAAAGAGCACAAAAAAGGAGGTTAGGAAAGATAGTTGGATGAGAGGAAAAGACAGGCGGGAGAAAAGAGACAAATCAAAAAGTCAGTTGATGCTGTTCCAACTCCTACCTAAAAAAAACAGAGCAGATGAGGCAAGTGAATGAATAAGGAGCCACAGAATAATACAGACAAGCCAGAAGAGACTCCAAGTGCTAAAGAGGACCTGGGAGAGCAGAAGAATGAGGAAAGGGGAAGCAAGGAAATACAGAAAAGTACGAAAGAAGAAATGAAGAGTATGTTTTCTTACCATGCCCTTCCATTGCTTCCCTGGGAAAACTTCCCTGAAATCTGTTAGTGAGAAGAGTCAAGAGCAAGGAGGTGGCTTCTTGATGCTGCTGTGGGAGGAGAATTGCTTCTATTGCTGTTGGACGTAGGTTTACAGTGTAGATGAAGTAGTATTTGCACAATGACATGCCAGGAGCTTCAAATCCTTGTGAAATGTTTAGGATTAAAGCTACCTGCAACCATGCAACAGTACAAGGCCTATGTTCCTATAAATTGTATCTGTATGATATCTGTAGAATGGTGTTGCTCTCTCTGCATCTCTGTCTATATTTTTATCTGACAATGCTGTATGTTGTCTTGACTGTCATTCAGACCCTTAAAACTTCAGTCCTGCTGTTGAAAACAAGCCTGTTCAGTGTGCCTTATTTTTTCACATCAGCTGTGAAATGTGAGTTGCATTGCATGTTAAAACAGAGGTACTGTTTGCTAAGGGTTGCAGGTGTGCTGGAAGATCACACATTTGAAGCACCAGAGGTGAGGAGGTGTACTGTCTGTATTTCAAACCACCCTGCTTTAACAGACAAAGCTACATCTAACTGTGGAAATAATAATTATGGTCATAAATGATAAAAGCTCAAAGCTGGATTTTCAGATGAAGTCACTCATACAAATGTTTGGTAAAGTGATTACTATGGGCACAAAACAAATGACCAAAGAAAAGCCCCAAAAGGACATACGAAGGGAGCCTTAGACTTTTTGCCTTTCGCTGGGTGTGGAGTACATACTGAGCTGTGTTTTCCTAGAGGCAGGGTTTGGCCCTGGACTCCTAGGTCTGTTTGTTAAACCAGCAGCAGTGTGGGATAGAAATGCATTTGTTTCATTCCCATAATTCTGACAACATTAGGAATGCCAGTTTTATTTTAACATTCACTTTCTGTGCAGCTTATATTGCTCACCATTGCCACTGCTGGAGCTGTGCACAAGTCTTGTGTAGTGCTTAAGCTGGTACATTTCTGTGGTGCTACTACATGATTCATCAGATAGGTGGTTTGCAGGTTGTAAATGTTCAACTTTAAAATCAGTGCAAAATGCATTAATATCTGGTATATCTGTTTCATGAAAATCTCTGTGCCCTCCTCTCTTCTCTCTCAGTTAAAAACAGACACATCTTTTATCTTTTGACATAATAGATTTGTGGTTTTTTTCCCTGAGGTTTTTTTTCCAGAGAACATAAGCAGATAGTAGAATCAAAGAGTAAGTGATAATTATCATGATCAATGATGAATATATTCAATACCTGTCTTTTATCAAGAAAAGAAAACATTTCACTGGAAAAAAATGGGGGGAGGATTGGTTATGTTGAAGAAGGTTTAATATGTCAGCTGCCAAGTACATGTTGTGGACTCTAAAGCACGCTGTATGCAAGTTATCCTAGAGGCAATCACTACAAAAAGCTTTGTCTCTTTAGCAGGCCATGCAAACACAGGGAAGGAAGCAAATATCTCTTTGAAGGTACAGTAGTTTAATATGCATTTGTTGTCTGTCTTTATGTATTTAAAGGACTGTGCTTTGCCCTATGGTTACAGTAAAATGCAGTGTTATGTATCCTTGGACACGCGGGTTACCACTCATTAGCACTTACTCATATAAGAATTAGAATATTCATACAATAAAAGTGGGTTTGTAATATATTGTACCCACTTTACTAAACTGTGCTGTTAATATTCACACATGTGGCAAATATGACTTAATCAGACCATAAATATTTTGCAGCATTCCATGGTATCTCATCTATTTGTTTAATTTGCCGCTATAGCAACTGGATTCCATCCTCTTAGATTCTTTTTTTCACAGTCCTATGATCTACTTGGTTGAAGCTTGGCAGACAGCTTTTCCTTCAATTGAAGGCATATGCACTAACTTAGTGACCAGATTTTTACCTATTTATCATTGTTGGAAAGTGGGTTATTTCACATGGACACAATACCAGAAGAATCAGCAGACCTGGTAAAGGGAGTCTGAGCCCAAAAGCTTATATACTTTTTCCAGCCCTTGAAGTTGGTGGAATAAAAAATATTACTTCTCCTTGTATCCCGAGATCATTATTGCTACAGGAATGCTAATACCAGGAAATATTTTGACACTGGTTTTGTAACAAATTAACACTTTTTAGAAGTAACTTTTGTGTTTGTTAATTGCTGTCTTTTTACATGTCTGTATTTGGAAACAGACATAATTTCTATAGAAATCATTTCATATTCAGATGATTAATGTGTTGAAATAGTGCCACAGCAGTCATGTTTATACATGCTGATTGGCAGAAATCAAGGATTTGGGGACAACCTTGGGAATTACTTTTGCTCATGGTGGGCCATGAGCTTGGACATAACCTGATGTCTGCCATTCTGTTCAGTTCAGTCCCCATATTTTTACTTTCCCACATAGATACAAGTAAGTAAAAACAGTGTACATTTTTAGTAACTTCTCAAATACCAGAGACTCAGTTTCAGGATGTATCATGAAGGATGTTTTTCACGGATGTGTAAGCCATTGCCATTAGTCATGCAGGTCTACAATTATCCCTTTTACCTTTGGACATCTACGTAAAGCACCGAAGTCCCAGCCTGGTGCCCTACTCAGGAAAAGCCATCACTTTTCGGAGGCATCTGTTTCTCTCAGATAGACCATAAGGATGACTAAGGTGACTCTTTTCCTCCCTCTGACACCACAGTTATCTGAGGAGGAAAAAGCTCGGACCATGGAGAAATAGCATGGGGCATGGAGGCATCTCAGAATGGCAAAAGGCAGACCAGTGGCCAATATATGCTCTTACATCTTTGTTGCAACATTAACTGGTATCCTTTAATTCTTCGCAGCTTGCTTTCTCTTCAAAACAAGTAACACTGCATATTTGAAGTGCTGTTTAAACTCTGCTTTTAAATTTCCATTTTATTCCTAGTTCTACCACTGTTTTACTGAACAATCTGAGAGGAATTATGTACTGTTTGATTAAAAGCATTTTTCATAAGTCTTAATCAGCTAATACCTGGATTTTGTGGGCTTTGTAATGACAGTTGGAAAAACAGTGGTAGCTGTTACTGGGTTTTATAGCCCGGTGCCCGATTCTGGCTGGCAGGGTAGCTGCTGTGCCAAACCAGGCTGCACGCGCCTACACTCTGCTCTTCACCGTGCTGGGGGCTGGCTGGGTGCTCAGGTGTGTTTCCCTTTCGTGTTCCTCAGCCTCCCATTCAGTGAGTTGCAATGAAGAGACAAATTGCTTTTTGCAAGTTACTTTGAGATTCACGGATGCAAATGCACCTAAGAGTTAGAGTTGGTATTGTTGTCCATTCTGCTGCAGAACAGAAGCGGCCTCCACTTAAAATAATACCACTACTTGTGGTTATACACCAAATTTAGTGCTCCTGGTATCTCATAAACTACTCTCAGCTGACATGGTGCATGCTATAGAAAGTTCAAATATACCTAGAAAGGAAATTCTTCTTTATCAGAAATGGCTGCAATATTCAAGTCACATCCTTAATTTGTTTCCGATAGGAAGCATAGTGGATCTTTTAGCTTTTTATTCTGATACTTTGAGCTTTACCAGCTTTCTGTAAACTCTATATGCAGAGTCTCAACTTGCTGAGTCACTGCCATGCACATTTTTGTGGATTCTTTTGCAAATACAGCATGTAATGTAGAATTTTTTAATAAACTGTTTATGGGAAAGATTAAATATATATGTCAGTCTACTGAACTTTGTATTTTAAGGCACTTTTTGAAGTGAAGAAATGAGAAATTATATAATTTTCTATAAAGGAAACATAAATTTAAATTGTCTTTTTACTAATACACAGATTTACTGATGTTCCATTAACAAACAAAATTGTGTTGGCTGAAATTTATTTAAAAGTGTATACAGCTGCAAATCAGTTTAGGAGGTGAATGTATATATTCTTAGATCAGAAACTCAGGTGGATGGCATTTTGGTGTTTGCTCCTGAAGCAGAGGATGAAACATGAAAAAGAAGAGGGAATTCAAAGGAGAAAGAAATGCATGTATCAGAAGCTAAGAGAAAAAGTGATAGCCTTAGAGGTTGTTGAGGAGGAGAAGACAGCAAGCAAAGTAGAGGAAAACAAATACTGAAATAAAGAGGTGATAATAGTAGTCAGCTGGAGAGAGCCATAGAATATGGAGGTGATAATTGTGTGTACTGTACATCACTGAGAAAAAGCTTGAAAGGGAAGTTGAAAGTACTCAGTGTATATTGAAAATGTGACCCTTCATTTGTTCTAGGCCAACATGCAGAAATTCAGCTTCATTTGGTTTCCTGTGGCCATTGTGCAGGATCACTGTTTGCAGAGTGATTTTGTTTTTCCAACATTTTTGTGTATGCAGAAGTCAGAAGAGTGCCCTGCGTTGTACACTCACTGCCTCTAGTATCCCCAGATTGTGGGTCTGTGGATCTCACAGTTGTTTGTCCAAGCACTGTGCTGCTGTGCCTCCCACAGTTTTATTCTCCATGACATCAGTTTGGTAGGATGACTATATATAGTGTATATATAGTAATAGATGTAGTGTGTGTATACAGAGTGTATATAGATCATATAGTATATATAAAGAGAGAGTGTATATATATAGTATATGTAGTGTATATAGACAAACTATATATAGTATATATAGTAATATATTTTTTATATATTACTATTCATATATTAATAACTATATTGGTACCTAGTACCATTTTAAGGAACATCTCCTCTAATTTTATTTAAGTTAAGCACCGTCGAAACCAATACGAAATGTTTAGTCCTCAAATTTCTTTCAACCTAAATGAACAGGACAGGTAAAGACTGGCAGAAAAGAGTTGCTATTTTCCCCATGTTACAGGGGAGAAGCTAAAACGTGGAATTTGTGGTTTGCCTGAGGCTACAGGCAGTTTGTTCAGGATTGAACTGCAAAGTGAATCTGTGTTTGCTTCATTAGCCAGTGCTTTTAATAAGAAATGCTCCTCTCTCTCCAAACCAGGCAAAGAAGACAAATTCACAGCGAATGAATGAGCACTCACTTGGGTTTCAAACTCATGCTCTATTGGAAGGAAGAATTGACTCAATTTTTGAATAGAGAGACGTTGCTCTAGGTCCTGCTTCACTTAGTTACAATAGGCGTTGCATTATTTTCAGTTTGTTTGTATTACTGGAAGCCCAGGTTCATCTCAGTAACTGCTTTTGTGTTTATGTTTTCTTTTAGTATAGCAACTACTGTCAACTTGCTCCAGATAATTTTATGTTGGGCGTACCTTTTCTCTGTAAGGAAAAAAATCCCTTAGGTTTCCATTCCTTCTCTGATGATGATTGATTTGAGAAGAGAGCCTCTGACATGTCAGAAGGATGATTTAAGAAGGATGAACTTGAAAATATGTCAAAGGAGAAAAAGTCCTTCTCATCTGCCTGGTCATTTGGAATTGTTGTTTCTTTTGTTGTCCAGGAATGCTGTTGGGACCAAAGAGGGGGGCGTTGCCACTTCTGAAAATCAAGGAAAGCTGAGAGTTTTGCTTGCAAAGTATTTTGAAATCTTTCAAAAGTCTTGTTTGTGGAGCCAAAGCTTTTTCAGAAAGCTTTTTCAAAAGTTGCAATTGCAGGTACTTGGCAAGAGGAAATAAAAGTACCCATAAGACACAAAACAGCTTGTGCAAAAGCTTGGGTCACTGACAGTAAAGTGTAAGTAGTGTCCATGAAGAGTTGTACTTTGTTTATTTTGACTGAGGTGGTAAGATGTGTGTTTACTGGACAAAAAATTACACCAATATGCGCAGTGGCACGATGTAGAGGCCTGCATCCACTTTGGGAAGTACCTTTCTTCAGGCAAGAATTCAGTGTTTACCAGCGCTGTCTCAAGTCTGAACTCTACAGCTTAACTGGCAATAATACAAATATTCACAGCTGTATAAAAAATGTTATTTAGTTCACAACAGTAGCCATGGTTACCTGCATACTTTCATTGCTTTATTCATGGGTAATTCTTTTCTTTTTTATTTTCTGGAAATACCATTACCATGTAATATAATACTCTACAGCCTCTTGGTAAATTTTACAGTGTAAGGAAGAATATTTTGCAGCGAACCGGAAAGCATATTATATCAAATTGGCTTGTACGTGGAAGATCCCACCTATACATTGCTAGGCAGAGAAGGGTGAGTCTGAACACTCTGTGACTGCAGTTTCAAAATAGAAATAGGAATATGTAAAATTCCTTGGCTTTAAAAAGTCTCTGACAGTGTTTTAACTGCACAACATTTAAATAAAACTAGCCCCTGCTTGGTCCCCTCACAGGTGACACATACCAGCCAGTTCCTGTCAGTACATGTTAGAATAGCAAATTATTCTTATTTACTCTTGCAGGGAGTAAGCAACGTGAGCCCCAGCAACCCCACGGTGTCAGAAGGGTAGAGAAGTGCTGTGCTTTTACTCCTCTCTCTCCTTACTTTTGTCTGTATAACTCAGTGCACTCGATGCAGATCTGATGTACTTGAGAATCTAGTGTTTTCCTTATGTTCATGGAAACCAGTCTCTGTAGCCTTACTGTAGCAGAATTCCCAGCCATATTCTAACCTTTACTAAGAAAAGAAAATAGTACTTAATCTTTCCAGATATCTCAGATCACTTTGCAAACAAATGAATTAAACTTTACAAGAGTATTAAAGCCAGTTTACTTAGGCTTATATATTCTTTTACTTGAGACGTGTGACATTCATTCTGAAGGAATAAAATCACCTACCTCAGTTTAAATTAACAACAGCAGCAAAAGGAATGAAGGATATTTGCTTCTTTAATCTGGCAAATTTATCTGAACTCTTTCAATATAAGATTCCTTACTGCTGTTACTACTGTTGTGGAGAAAACTTACTGGACTAAATATAAAAAATTGTGTTTAAAGGTTGTGTTCCTTGGCATTTTCATGTAAACAGTGAAATTATTAATTTTGTAGGTATTGCATAGAGACTGAACTGAATTTCTAAAATGAAGTTTAAAAATTACTGGTGTAACTTTATGAAACCTTGTTGAAGGCATGATAGAGTTTTAATATACAATCCAGACCTGTTTTCACTGCGTCTCCCGCAGCAAGAAGGAAGGTGGCATTAAGATGAAAATTTCTATAGCGAAGCCGGCTGTTGCCACAGTCTGGCTTCTGTTACTGCTGTAGCGCTGCCAGCTTGGAGCTATTTATAGGCATTAGCCTATATCTGTCCATGCATGCGTATCTGCTACTCTTTTCAGAAGTAGTTGTGTTCCTGAAGAAGGTGGTCTGAAGTTTCAAGCATTGTTTTTCCTTTCAGAGGCCAGTTTCTTCAGCTGACCTTATTACCAATTAGTAGGAATTTGGCAGGCTGTCTCTCCCTGCCAGAGCTCTTGCATCAGCTTTGCTGCATTAGTCTACAAGCTGGAAGGCTCAGTTGCAATGTTTTAAAAATCTTCAAAAATAGTTACTTACCGTACAGGACTCTCTCCATCATCTTACGATTTTCGTGTCTTTTCCTCCTTTTCCTAAGTGAGAACGATATACAAAACTCTTCAAAAATGAGACTCAGTTCTATTATCCCAAAGGTACAACTTGTCTCAGTTAAAAAAAAATGTCCCTCTTTGTCAGAGATCACAGCAAACCTTTGGTTTTCTTCTAGCTGCAAGGGAGTGTTTTGATGCTGTGCATGATTTATAGCAAAAAAAAACCAAAAACAAAACCAAAACCTGTTCTCTTTCGTTTTCCTGATGATGAATGCTCGGCAATAAACCCTTTTCCCGAGAGCCCATCTTTGCTTTGGACAGAGGTATTGTTTAAGTTTGCTGTGCCACAGCATGGCTGGAGCCTCATGTGGTCTGCAGCGTTCTCTTAACACTTCATGCTTACATACACCCATCCATAAATTCGATACAAGCCAGCCAAGCACAGCCTTTCTGTGTCCTGCACTACGACACCTTTATCCACCACATAAATCCTGAAATGAGATACACTCACGGGCAGAGGCTGAGAGAGAGCCTGGCGCTTCCCTGGCATGGGAGCAGCAGCAGCAGCAAGGCTCAGGCTGCAGCCTTGGGATGCGTTATGCCTTCTGCCACATCATGCAACACGATGTAGCACTGTGGGCAGCAAAAAGTTCTAGTAGGTGGCAAATTTGCAGCAATGGGCTCAAAACTAAATTAAACTGAGGAAATAAAATAGCGGAACAAGTATTTGACTGATGTAAACCATCATCTCCTTCATTCTCACTTTCTCAGTTCTAAAGATTATTTCTCTGCCACATCGTTTAGGCACACTGGTGATCTCATGGGGAAGGGTTTTTCCTGCTTGAATAGAGTGGAAAGCATTCTGCAATGATTAAATTGGTTCTTTTCCCTTCTAGTGGTGATTTTTTAATAAATATCTTTATAATATCTTGGTTTCTTTAGTTACTTGTAGTAGTTTACTTTTGAAATGCATTTAACCTATTCTTGCTTTCACCTAAGAGTCATGTGAAACAGAGATATTTCTGCAGAAGTGTTTTTGCACCAAATAAGGCTTCAATAAATTAATAACTGGCCCTCTTCTGGAAAGGTAGTAAATTTTACTGTCCAAGACTTTGGTTATTTTTCCTCCATGTTAGTAACTTTTCCCAGCTCCACTAAGTGCTCCCCCCTGCTTTATTTACCTGGTTTCTTCTTTTATGCAGTTGCAAAAAATACATATACCTATATGTACTCTTTTCCCTCCTGCAGTGTTTTGTCCCTCAAAGATTTAAAGCAATGTGTTCAGTTTCTGCTAATATAATTCTTTCCGTGGCCGCAGATTATGACTTTGCAAAAACAGAGGTTGCTGTAAGCTGTTGGTATCCAAAGGAAAGTCACAGCCTCACAGCATCAAGTTTGAGTTTTAGCTGGGACTTCCACCACTCATATGTACTTAAGCTATCCTAAGTAAATGAGATGTCATGCTTAAATTATTTTCAGCTTCTGACCTTTTCAATTCTGAAGTTCCAACCACTAAAACATGAGGTTTCCTTAGTATTTATTTCAGAGGACAGGTTGAGGTGAAATGTCAATGTGAAGAGGAAGGGAGAATAAAGTCCCCCGTACAGTATTAACTGGGTATCCAGTGTTGAGTTAATACAAATAAATCAGTTTTACTAGAATTTGTTGGAGTGTTTTTGCTGCTAAAACTCAGCCCACATGGGAAATGGTTAACAGTCTCCAGATGTGAAACGGAAAAGACCATCAGCAGCACAGAAGAATTATATTTTTTCTCAGTGAGAAGGGCTACCGCAGCTGGGATTCGCGGAGATGCAATGAGAAGGCAGCTGCTCTGAGAGCATGAGGGAGTCAACAACCTTCTTCTTCTTCTTCTTCTTCTTGTTATGTTCATGGCAGGGCATTTACCAAACCTGATGTCCTACTGGACATCCAGGAAAGGAGCTGGTGAGCTACCCAGGGAGAACTGAGCTGAGCTGTCTAGCATACACCTCAAGCCAGGGATCGGTGTTTACCTGTTTTTAGTGCTTGGGGAAATGCCACGTGGGGTGGCATTTGCATTAGCTGTGTGTTGAGTGAAGCCTCGTGGGACTGAAACAAACTCGGAGTCTTCTTTCCTTTCTTGTGCAAGTCTGTCCACAGGGAAGCCTTGGATGGCATTTGGCACTGTCTCACTTTTCACATCTTTATGAAACTCTGGCCACATAGAGGCTCTGTAAGGAAACTAGATGCTGGGACAAGGAGTGGGTTGGAATCTGTCCACTTGCCAGATACTCTGTGACTAAATGCATTTCTTTCATCATAACCTTTTCCACCTTGCTGATTGAGGAACTGGATAATGATGATACACAGATCCTTTTTCAGAAAATTTTATGGACCTGTTGACTTGTTAGGAGCATCTGTGTTGCTAAATGAGATGTCCTGCTTCTAAAAGGCTGATGTTGGTTGCACTAGTCCCTACACAAGTTCCAGGAAAATGAATGGGCATAAAAATATGTCCACCACCAAATAGCCTAAGGTGCAATACAGAAAGTTGTACTTAGAACATATTATTATAGACATGTTGTCAGGGAGTATTCTTGTTGCATGATGTTCTGAAAACATCGCTGTTTGCCTCAAGGGAATGCCCGTCTGCCCTTCTTACGATCCATGGGAAAAAAAACCCTTGTGGTAAAGGCAAATGGAGAGTTTCCAATGTCTAATATCCATCCTGTTTTTGTTCCTAGTACGGCAACTGAAGTGATGTGTTTGTGAGAATCATACTGGAGCACAACAGAAAGGGGAGAAGAAGAGTTTTCAACTTTTAAGGTCCTATGATTACAGAAAAAAACTTAATTTTAAGGACATTGCTATCATCCTTGATGTTTCTGTTCTGCAATTAGTATGCCTTTTTGAAAAGTTTACCATGTTTTATAGTTCATATGCAGTACCTGTGATAGTGCATCCCTAGTGCCTCTTTCCAAATGTTCTGCCCATTCAGCTGGGCATTATTTTTTCAAGGAACTGTCCACCTACAGAAACTAATGACACAGGATGCTTTCAGGAGCTACCCTGTGGAATAAGTCGTATGTGCTACTGCTTATGGACCAGTCCTTCTTATTGAGTATTTCTTTACATAATCTCAGTGAAATATATAGATAAACACTGTGCATCCTACACTAGTGCCTGTATTTTTGGACTCTTCACCAAGTGTCAGTGGTCTCGAGGATAAGCCTGCAAGCGTTAACATATGAACAGTCAGGATTTAAAAGAGCAGAGGCTCAGAAATATGCAAGTTTTGAAATTCTGCTTGGTGGTTTTATCCTTAGGGCCTGTTTTAAGCTCTTCTTCACATCCTGAAGGGTTGGAAAACCTTTTTTATTGATGGTAATATTATCAACCAGTCAAGTAAATTGAGGATCTGATGCCTTAAAAAAAGGTGGGGTCAGCCATTCCAGGAAGAGACTGTCTCAGTAAGAACAGCCTGCTACAAAGGAGTTTGTGCTTGGAATGTTAGCTTGTATTTATTGTTTTTACCTTTGTCTTTCTTATTTTTATTGAGTTCTTTGTATAATACAAACTTCTGCTGCTTCTTACAGATCTTAAGATACTTTCAAAAGTGTTCTTCTGTATTTATGTTTCTGGAGAAGTGGTTAATCTTTCCTCCCATATTAATTCCTTCCCAGCACCTACCATTTTGGGTCAGATTGTCACGAGTAAACATCTGAATTTTGCTTTTGGTTTGCACTTTTACTTCAATACTTCTTCACAGCATCAGTTCAGTCCTGTGACGTCATCCCTTTTGGAAAACATCCTTCCTCAGGACCATGTTCTGTCTTTGTCCAGCTGTGCTTTCCTTGTCAGAGTAGAGCTATTTGCTGAGAAACTAAGGTGTTCACTGTGTTGCTCACTCTACTTTCTGTAAAGGCAAACCTTGTGGTGGCGATGATATATGCACCATGCTTAGTTGCCTTTTTTTGCACATCCAGTGCACATTTTTACCACCTTGTTCATTATTGTACTTTTTAGATGCTGAACACATTGAACAGTGTGACCACATCCCTCCTTTTGCAGTTGGAATTGCTTTGGTTTTGTTCATGCTGAGAAAAGAGACAGGTCACCAAGCAAGTGCTGAGAGTTTTATGGAAGAGACCACAGGTTGTCCTTTCGGAGCATTTAAGCTCCTGCCATGACCAGTGAGCACATCTTGAGCCCTCATTCTTGCTCCAGAAGAGAATCCATGATACAGTTTGCCTTGGAGTACCATATGCAGCAAGAGGACCTTATGCCCATCTACCCTGTGACAGCTGGCTGTGTCCTGGCACTGTGTGGTACAGCTGTTGATCCAACATGCTGACTTGGCCCTGAAGGCAGGTTAGCCAGCACTGGGTCCCAGGGGACAGGCCTTGCCCCTTGGTCAGGCTGTTTCAATGGGGCTGAGGTGACTGTACTGCCACTGGCTCCAGCACCAGCACCATGGGTACTATCCTGGAAGTCCCTGCACAGCGTTCCAGGATATGAAACAGACATAGCTCCTGTCTGCTTATCTACAGAAGTGCGCGAGGGTGGCTGGCTGGCTTGCTGGGTAGGGGTGGGTGTCTCTGTATGGTACTTAGCAGACAAATGCAACTTTATTCTGTGTTGTGAGCTGGCCAGGCATCAGCCACCTCCAAGGCAGGAGCAGACTACTAGGTTGGATTGTGCACCGTGCTAACCACAGCTACATGGCTCCTGGTTCATTACTGGCATGGATTCATCCAGACTCAGAAGCAGAGTGAGTTCTCACCTATTGACAAAATACCACGCAGACAAACCCAGACATTCATGGCATTTAAGGTCTGAAAAGAATATTAGATCATTTTGTCTGACCTGTTTAACAGAGGCCATAACATTTCGCTTGCACCTGTAGTGAGCCCAGTAATTTCTGTTTCACTGAAGTTTATCTTCCAGAAAGGCATTTGGTCATGAGCTGAAGAGATAAACAATCTTCTGTTTTCCTTAGTGGCTTGCTCCTGTCGTTATTCATTGTCACTGCTAATTATTTTCCAAATTTCTAACTTGTTTGACTTCAACTTGTTATGCTTTCCACTGGTAGGTTAAAGAGCCCTTTATTCCTTGTTTTGTATCACTGTTTTCCATACAGGGAGAGACGTTGTGAATGTCTCCTTTTGGAGAAACTGATCAGGTGAAGACCTCTGAGAGTCTCATCTCAGGAGGTGCTCTGCATCTCCCAGAAGCACACACACAAGGTGAGACGGTCACCACCTACCTTTCGTGGATCAGTCCTGTTTATTTTAGGAGCAAAGCCTGACAGATAATATACACTGTATATGATAAACCTTTTACACATGGTTGACCTAGCTGACTAGCTGTAACACTTCAACCACTCATGGTGCTATTAGAGCCAGATGTGAGCTCATCACTTGTTAATGCTTCTTCATGTCTGCGTAGAGTTCCCTGGCCTTGGATTCATTTTAAAGCACCACCCCCCCACACACAATCCCTTATTCTTCTTGCATTCAAAAAAGGTCTCCACCAGGAATGGCAGCAAATTCCACAGCTTAGTTTACCTGATTGGAAGTTTGCGTTAATTATTCCTCTTTTTTCGGTGCAGCCTCAAATAAGCCATTCTCTGTTTCTCTCTTACTTGGATAGACAGACGATAGAGCTTCCCAAAGATATGTTGCATATACTCATAAATGCAGCACAGGTAGGGCTTTCCAAGGTCTCACACCTGACAGACTCAAACACACCACTGTTATATAGGCATGCAGCAGTCTGTGTAGCCATTATTCACCAGTTTTTCATATATCTCTAAATTGTATTTACTCTTTATATCATTCATGGAGGCAAAAAAAAACCCAAAACTTTTTCATTCTGGGATTTTTTGTTATTGGGGTTTTTTTCATTGTTTTATACCAATATATCTTATTTTTATATATATTTCAAACATTTTAAATCTGGAAGTCACAAGGTAATTAATTCTGAGTTAGTTCAAACCTGAAATGTATAATCCTATGGTACTTTACAGTTACACTTGTGTTTCTCCAAACTGGTCAGTCTGAGAGGAGGAGAAACTGCATGATGAGAGGTGTAGTCTAGCCAGAAGTTCAATCAACAGCTGAGAACTGGTCCATCGAGTGCTTGAAAACTAAAATTCCACCAAGGCTACGTTGTTCTGGAGGGCTGCTGTGAGAAGGCAGAATGTTGCCAGTGCAGCCATGCTGAAGTAGCCTAATGAACCTTTTAGGTTGTTTATGAGCATGGAAAAATTTTGTCAAATCAAAAATGACAGAATTCCAGTTATACCCAAACTATGTTTTCTGTGTGAAATTAATTCTGAAAGAAATTTTCTAACCCCAACATGCAACTTCATGACTGTTTTAACTGTGATGCTTTTTTAGCCTCAGCTTTGGGTTATGTGAAGTACCTTCAGGTTTGATTTTAGTAGCATACTATAGAATTTCTTGGCAGCATTTTATTGCTGTTTTAATTTATATAAACATTTTTTACAGCACCTTACAGTTTCAAAGTAGTTCCTAAAGACAGCAGGGAAGTACAGAACAGATGATGTTAAATAAGCCCTGGCTCCAAGAGGGCCAACTGTGTGCTTGGGTGCATCAAGCACTGCACTGCGAGCCGGGCAGGGGGATCGTCCTGCTCTGCTCTGCACTGGTGCGGCCCCACCTGAAGTACTGGGGGCAGTTTTGGGCACCACAGTATAAAAAGGATATAAAGCTACTGGGGAGTGTCCAGAGGAGGCCACTAAATTGGTGAAGGGCTTAGAGGGGAAGCCGTATGAGGAGAGACTGAAGTCACTTGGATTGTTCAGCCTGCAGAAGAGGAGACAGAGGAGATCTCATCACAATCTATAACTTCCTCACAAGAGGAGGGGCAGGCGCTGATCTCTTCTCTCTGGTGACCAATTATAGGAGCAGGGGAAATGGCAGGAAGATGTGCCAGGGGAGGTTTAGTTGGACATTAGGAAAAGGTTCTTCACCCAGAGGGTGGTGGAGCACTGGAACAGGCTCCCCAGGGAGGCGGTCATGGCACCAAGCCTGACAATATTCATGAAGCATTTGGACAAGGCCCTCAGACACATGGTCTGAATCTTGGGATTGTCCTATGCTAGTGAAAGAGTTGGACTCCGTGATCCTTGTGGGTCCCTTACAACTCACAACATTCTATGATTCTGTGATTCTAAGCCAGTCACAGTGAATTTGGCTTGGCATTTTGGATGGAGTTTCATTATTAAATCTTAAATTAGGGAAAAGAAGGTTGGGGAGTTATTTCAGAAATTAAGCAGTCTGAAATGTTGCTTGAATTTAAGCTGCACTGAGAATTTAATTTAGCTGTTTGCAAACTTCTCAGGAGCTAGCATGAGAGAATCCAGCTATGAAGCTGGGTTAGGAAATGGGTCTGTAGTTCAACCTTATCACACTGGGCTCAGTGGTGGACACATATTTGAAAAGAATGGTTTCCTTCTGTTGCAAAGTAGAGTGTTTTAACTTGTGCACCGTAGGGGGTCAAATGGCAATGGCAGGGGCTCTCCCACCCTGAAGTCAGTCAGTCTGCAAAGTGTTAGTGTTGCAGCCTAGCAGGGGTGTGCGTAGGTACCCTGCACCAGAGTTATGCACTTAGAGCTTGCATGTGTTCCCATGTGTTGCCCCTCACACTGGTTTGCAGTATCTGGTTGCCATCATCCCGCTGGAGGATGTACCCAGACCTGGGGTACAGCTGTGCCTTTATATTTGGATGATGGGGTGGGTGGTTAGCTGAGGGCATTCCTTAACCTAATTAATTCCGTCGTTGACTCGGCATTAACCTTTGAATCCATTACCACTCTGTTTGCTTTTCCTGCCTGTTACAGGCCAATCTCCCCTGCAGGCTTTGCATGTCAAGTTATTTTACAAACAAACAGTACACCTTCTCTCTGAAGAGAGGTTTCTCCCCAGAGCTCTATTGGCGAAGTCTAAACAAACAAGCAACTAAAACCACTTTTAGTAAGTTTGAAAAAAAAAAAAGAGGCCTGCTCACAGAGTTTAAAACTATCCCAGGTGTTGCTGTGGTTGAGTTACTGGCTGCCTCCTCAGCCTTGACATTGAAAGTCAAACAAGGAGGTTTTTTTCTCTGCTTAGAGGAGAGATGAGCATCATCTCTAGTTTCTTTCAGGCTTTCCTAAGTTATTAGAAAGGAAGCTGCTTCTACCTTGCACTCCTTCCAGATATGCCTTTCTATGGAAGTCTGCAAATCCCAGCAGATCCTAGGATTATTTTTCCAGGATTCCTTCTAGATGAGATGGAGTGAAACCCTGCCCTGCCCTCGCCGCGGTCCCCGCTTGGGCACTGAAGGCGCTCAGCAGCCTGGACTCCTTCCCAAACCACCAGCTTTCTCTCGCCTTTGTCCCTCGGCTCTGCTTTGTTTGAGATGACTTACGGGAAGGGATTTTCTGGCCTCTGGTACATCCCCATTCTGTCTTGAAACACCAGTGTACGCTTGCACAGCCTCCAAACTGGAACAAGGAGGACTGACAGACTCTCTGCTTCCCTCTAGAAGGAGGATCAGAAATGTCAGAGGTTTCTGTCTTTTTTTCAGCTGCCTCTTCAGAGCAATGCAGCCGGCGGGGGCGATAGAGCTGGAATACGCTGTTTTCTGTCATAGCTCTTTTTTCCTAGTTTGCTCTTAACCAAAAATTTCCTGGTTATCCAAATTCCCACCAGAACCACCAAAATGGTTATGTTATTTGCATGCCTTTCCTTGTGTTGCTTTGGGATTGCAGTATGAACTGCAGCATAACAGATGTGTGTTCCTTCTGTGCGTTCATGGTTTTTTCTTTATTTGAAAGTTCTTGGTCTGACCTTGTAAAATCTAGGGCCTTTCAGAAAAGATGAATTAGAGCCTTTACTTTCCAAGATCTCTCACACATAGACATCTGGGTACTGACACCTATACTGATTACGTTTTGTTTATAAAGAATTTGGTTTTACAAAATGTTTCTTAATGGATTTTAAAGAGAAAATCAAATATAGTATATGGTGTCATATGAGTTATTAAATGTCTTCTTTAGTGGAACTTAGTGATTACTGGAAGTGTGACTGGCAAATATAAAATGTGTTTGAACTTGAGAACATCAGCCTCAGGCAGACAAGAATATTGGCTATTTGGGCCTCAGCTTCCATGTAGCATGAGTCAAGCGAAACTTGGCACTAGTTGGACTGTTTAGTCTTTAAACGTTTTTTATAAGCCTCCTTTTCTCTCAGTGAGATTAGATCAACCAGTGGGATGATATTCTGATCAGCATGGATTTGTGTTTGTTGTTGCAGTAGTCTGTGGAAGATAATTTTGGAAACAATCATAAATTATACTCTGAAAGGAAAAAATTTATTAGAAATTTGTCAAGCTTGCCTCCATAGACTTGTAGTTCATTACAGTTCTCAAGATTGAGGGCAGAGAATAGCCATAGAAGTAGTTTTTTTAAAAAGTCCACCCCACTGTTAACTTAATTTTGGTTTCTCATCCCTCCCAAATGCAATCTTCTAACAAAATCAATAGCATATCTAGATGAAAATTAAAGCTGTAGCCGAAGCTTGAATCACAACACTCCAATCCTTCCAGATTACTAGGAGAAGGAGATCTGAATAGGTCTTTGGGTGGAAGATAGCGTGGCGATATGGAAAAGATAACTATAAATTAAATATGAAGAAATACATAGTTCACAGGTGTTGGAGCTGTGGGCAATTTTCTGCACTAAGCTTCTGAAAGGTTCAACTCATGTCCCAGAGAACAGAGGAGCAGTGGAGAAGCACTGCACCATCGGCTGAAAAGACTTTTACAGTGATTTGTGTTCCCCGAATTAGTGATTTACAGAGGCTGCGAACTTGGCTGAACCACTGGCTGTGGTGTGAAATTCCGGTTGTGCTGTGAGATGCACGGCTGCTTTGGTGTGTGTTATGCTTGAGGATAACCATGCACCTGTCCTCATGGAGTTTGTGCTAGAGGGATCTTTTCTCCAGTTGCTCCTAGAGCCCCTTTTTACTGCTTGATTGCTTTTCACATAGTGTAAAAGCACAAAAATAGAAGTAAGGACACCTTCTATATTGGCTTCCTTCTGGTGAAGTTGAGAAAGTCATTAGTTTTCTTGGGTTGTTCTTGAAATAAAGTTTGAGTTAGTTTTTTTCCTCAGAGGGGCCAAATATGCGTGATTCAAAATGGAAGATAATGAGGAAAAGCTTACAAAACATGCAGAAATTTGGTTCTTGTCTCTGAAAGATACTTAGTTAATACTCTGTTTTTATCCTTCCCATGCTGTGAACGTACTCTGCCAACTCTGTAAAGTATATTACTATTTAATTTTATCATTTGATGTAGCTTCTTTTTTTGATACTCGCAATGAAATCTTACCCCTTTAACATCAATACAAGTTAGGCCAGTCCTTTCAGTGCAGTGAGGAGTTATCCAATGGTTTGCTTTGTAAGAAGGATGTTCTCAGATTTAAAAATACATATACTTAAACTTTTCTAAGCAAAAATCTAAACTGTTTTTCTCAAGTTTTGTTGAATTGCTCTTTGATATTTGCCTGCCTTATTAAGCTCTTTCCTCATCATATGTGCTGTCAAGATGCAGTGTGAATTTCTTCACAGCAGTAAACAAAATTGCAGAAACTTGCCTTCAGTCACTGGGCCTAAAAAAGTAAGTACTGCAGTCTGAATTGCCATGTAGCCCAAAAATGGTGTATTTCTTCTAAGCAAGTGACTTGGATCTGCATATGCCAAACAAAAATCACGTCTGCGATACGTTTTCAGAAGTGTGGCAGAACTGTAGGAGAAGGCAGTGCATGTACACAGCTGAAACTAGACACAGGTAGTGGGTGTACCAGCGCTGTGCCTTCCTCTAGGCCGGGTGCCAAACAGAGTAGATGAGCGGCCTGGGTCTGTATCATTAATCCTCTGTTGGCTTATACCTGATTTCCTGATTCTGTTACCTGCTGTCTCCTCACCTGACTCCTCTATCCCTTCATTCACTTAACCTCAGTCAGGTTTTACAGTTGGTAAACACATGGAACACCTTATGGAGACAGACTACTGAGGAAAGCAATATCTTTTCTTTTGTTAACAATTACTTTTATTTGGACTGTACTTAGTTTTTAAGGGTAGTTACTGGCTTTATCTGAAAATAAATGCATGTAAGTGGGCTATAACTTTTCACATGTGTAAGTAAATTCTTATGACTTCATTACTTGATCCAGCAGTAAACCACGACAGAGAAAACTTGTGTTCTTATACTAATGTGATTTCTAATTTTGGATAACAGACTGAAATAAAATAATTAGAAACACATGCATAAGTGGCTTAGGAGCTCAGTGATGTTTTTTCTTGATATTACAGTTTTGACACAAAAGGAAAGGGCTTTGGCTGTTGAAATTCTGAGAAGATTTGCACCTGTAACCTCACCAAAATATTGTCTACACATCAGAAAGAGGCAATGGCCTCTTTTTGGTTTTTATGTTATGTCCCTTCCTCTCTGATGATGTACAAGCTAATATGCTTCCTCAAGACTAACAAATAATTAAAATTTAAGAAATAGTTGCAAACCTGCCACACCTCTTGTTATCAGTTGTGGCACCAGTAGAGTTTTACAGTGAGTACAATGTTTGAACAGTGGCTCAAACAGCTGGATAGATGCAGTATTACATGGGTTGGCAGAAGGCCACTGAGGAAGTTAGAGGGTATGAAAGACTTTCTGATACTGAAGTCGGTGGAAATGAGATCCTTACCCATTTTCTCCTCAGACAGACTCTCTACATTCAGGAACCAATGTTGACATTTGCCTGAGAGAGCACTGAGTAAAAATAACAGACGATAAAGGCCACCTGGATTTGGTTAGTTAAAAGAGCAGCTGGAGATCCTTGTGCCACCTCATGCCTTTTCTTCAACATGCAGGAATTAATTGGGTTAGCATTTTCCAAAATGTGTCCCTTCCTCTTTTTTGCAGTGTTCTATGCAGTATCCCAGTAAGATTCAGTAAGTGTCCTGAGCTAGAGCACCATGATGGTTGGATGGATCTTCCAATCTGTACTGACTTTCTGCTCCCTGGTTGGTCTGCAGCAGAGTTGTAAAACTAAGTCAGAAAAGGACGTGAGGGGAAAAAAGGAATGTCTGTTCAGAATCTTACTATTTTTCTTTATATCTGTGGTTTTGACTGCTTTTGAAAGGTGACTAAAAAGCCATTCTGAAACCAGAAACCAGCGTGTGTCATGAGGCACCCAGCTATTCTTCTCTAGACTTGCCCCAGAATTTTTATATTTCTCCAGCAGTTTTTTGACCAGCACTTACAGACCTGTATGTCGTGCATCTCCATGCCTGCCTGGTGGCTCTGAAGGGTTCTGCTGGGCTGGTTGCACTTCGGCCATGCTGGAGAGCCCCAGTGGAGGCGGGCAGTGGTACATGAGATGCAGCAGAAACACATGCCTTGCCTGTGGCTTCTTCAACTGGTTGTGTCACTCCTGCTTTGCTTCTGATGAATCAGAAAAAACTGATATGTTAGCAGTTCTCTGAAGAGAAAGAAAAGAAACGAGAGTGGGGGAGAAGAGCCTGGGAAGCCACAGGTGAGGGGAAAGAGGAGGAGAGGGCTATGAAGTGGCAGGGAGGGGGCTGCCAGAGCTCAGGGTGTGGCAGGGGGGAGCTGAGCAGAGGCCGTGTGTCCAACCCAGCAAATGGGGAGAAGGAGAGTGGTGGTACATAGGAGCCTAAAAGTCTGGCAGGAAGGTCCTGAAATCAGATGGGATGGGAGGATGGCACATAAAGTACTCGGGGAGTAAACCAGTACGTACAACGTGCTGATGTGGAGGAGCAGCCTGTGCTGCTTTGTCTGACATGATGTCCCCAACGCTGATGGGAGAGCAAGATGGGAAGCTTATGACACTGCTGAAGAAACAAAACCAGAAATGTTTTTCACAGTGCAAACTGTAAATTTTGTCCATAATTACTCTTTTTACAAATTTAAATTTGTAGATGTTATCAATTTATTCCTCAGTTTGTTGTCTCATGATTCAGTGAGATACTTTGGATTCTGTTGCCAATAGCAAAGTGTAGCTGCAACAAAAATGAAATCCTTCTGGCGTTCTAGTAGCTTTTTGGTACGGCCTTCCCTCAAGGACTGGCTTTCTGTGCTTTGAGCGTGCCAGAAGTAGCAGAGGCCAGTCAGGGACTAGAACCATTAGCCAGGGCTGATTGTAAACACTGTCCGGAAAAATTTCCTGGTTGAGAAAGTGATTCTCTCCTCTGCTCGAAAAAGCCTATTTGTATCTCCCACGTAAACTCTGTACCTCAAAAAAACCATGCAAAAAAA
>NW_010336935.1:0-5393 GCF_000700745.2 Antrostomus carolinensis | reverse complement strand
GAAAGAGAAAAAGGAGGAAGGGGGATGGAGAGGAGGGAAGACAGGAAGAATGGAGGGATGGATGGAAGGAAATTAAACTGCTTGCCATTTTTATTACTGTTGTGTAGCTAGGGCAGTGACAGGAATTTCCTTAGGTGTACCTTCCACTGAGGACAGCTACATCATTTCTTTAGTTTCTGTCTTCTCGCTCTGTCTCTGCTTTCCTGCTGGCCCTTTTCATCCTTTACATTCTTACCAGTGATGTAGGATTTTTGTGCCTTGCCATGCAGATTGTAAAAATTATTTTTTGGGCCCCAATCATAACAGTAAAAGGGAGACAGAATCTCTCTGGCATACCAGTCTCAAGGTACTCATTGTTTAATATAGCTTCTAGCAAAACTATATGAGGAAGGGCTGTTTTATTGGAAAGGAAGATTTTTATTTTATTTTATTTCTTCATTGGTCCAAACAGCACCACCAAATATATGGGTCTATCTGTTTCTTTTTTCCACAGAATATTACTGTAGAGATTTTATGTTAGACATAACATAAAAAGTACAAACAAGTGGTTACCATGACATCCTTATACATGTATGCTGAGCCACGTAGTTGTGTTCACTTTTCATTCTCTTTATTTAGTAATTTATAAGCTGAATGTTTTTCTAGCTTAAGTAGTGGAATTCAGTTACAGTGATCATCACTTCTAGTAATTGCCTGGCTGCAGCAGAGATCAAATAATTATGTTCCTGAAGCAAGTCTTTGTTTAGTCTTCATTTGTTCCTCCTTCTCTGTATCTTCACTGCAGAGACAGGATGGAGAGCAGCCTCTATCTGCATTCTCTTTGCTCACCCCTCACCAGCAGGTCGTGTGGATGTGTCTCTGACATGGGCAGTTTGGTGTCACAGCCTTGCTTTAGCACTGGCCCTTTCTTCTCACCCCAGTGAGGTTTGTGTTTCTGGTGCAGCACAGATACTGCTCTTCCCTGGGGAACGTGCCGCACCATGGAGCGGTCAGGAAGTAAACTTCCCCCTTCCTCACCCAGCCCTTTCTGCTGGCGTTAATGATTTTTTTTTTTTCTTCAGCTGTAGAGAAAAACATTTTCACTGCTCTGAAAAGGGTTCATTCAGCCTTTCTGTAATAGTTCAAGTGGTTGGTTTTCTGCTGGCTTCTGAAACACATTACAAATCACAATCTGGAAAAAGTTCTAACACGGTTCCAAGTCTTGCTGCTGAATTTGGATACGTTGCCGGGTCTTACTCTGTAGCTCATCCTTAACAACTGACAAAATATTTACTCGGCACAGTGCAGAAAAGGCGAACTTTCTCCAAAATATTATACAGAGCTGGAGTCAGAACACAGACAATGAGGCAAAAAAATTGGACCTGCCCACCAAGCCATTAGTTGAATCATTTTCCAGAATGTCATGAGAAAGAGCTTCATCAAATCGCTGTGCTGCCTAGCTGCTTCTTACAATATGGGAATGGAGAGGGCAGCCAGGTCCCCAGTAGTGAGGACAACATATTGTACATACTAAAGTGTTAAGTGTATATTTGCACAGGCAGTTCCAGCAAGGAACATTCTTTGCCGTTTATTAAACAGCTACTTCATAAAAAGGTGGTTTCCCTAAGCTGATGCCCTGTGTTCAAAATGAACAGCAAAATCTTTAACCTGAGCTGGGAGCATTGTTTCCTTTTTGGTACTTTTCCAGTTTTAACTTCCCCCTGGAGGAAGGATTATTAAACTATTGGAATCAGACTGGAGTTTGTGAAGTGTGGTGTGCTGTTCATCTTTTAATCTAGAAAATGTGGGTTTAGTAGTATTTCACCCCTCTTTTTTGAGAAATCGTGGAGGAAAAAAATTGTAGATTGTCTTCAGCGTAGAAAAGCCCACAGTGACAAAACTGTAAGCCTAATAATAGTTTTCTTCTGCTTTTATGTTGTCTATGTGTGAACCTTTGCAAAAGAGCCTCCTTGGTAATTATATTCCATTGTCTTTTTGACAGCGGCACATTGTTGGTTTTAGACCAAATAGTACAGCACATGTCCAGAAATAAGATCACACCTCGCCGCATACTTAAGTGCATTCAATGTTGCTGGCAGATACCATGTTTTCAGTGTATTTCCCCTCACCAAAGTATATCAGGAATCATGAAGCATAATAATTCAACCCTTCTGAAACTGAGCAGAACTATTTTCATAAGGCAGGAGGTTTTTTTACAATCTTAGTTGCAAGCGCATTTGTATCCATTGATGTCATGTCACTGTTTTATTCATCTCGTTAAAATAATAAGAAATATACTGTCCCAACTGTCTAAGAAACAGCATGGCACAGCTACCATAGCTACAGAGATTTGGAGGGAGGGGATTCAAGTGAAGATTTTTTTTTTTTTTTTTTAATTAATAGATTTTACGTTTGCCTTTGCTAATAGGAGTCACGTGAATTGTCATTTGGGTTGACTGCTGCCTGCAAAGCAATGCATACTTGTCTGTTGTCGTCTTTTGTGTGCCCCTAAGAAAGCAGATTCTTTGATTCATCTTCACCAGTCCAGATCAAAGGTGTTTGTAAGGCTAGGAATAACCCAGCACTTTCATAGGCAGTGGGAAAGCAAAGAGCACTGTCATACACTTGTTTAGAAAACCTCTGAAGAGCGCTCACTGTTCATTCACCCTGAGCCTCTGAAAATCAGGCATGGATGTCCTGCAGCTGACTTTCCCTCGGAAATCAAAACATTAGAATCAATTGTGTAGTGGTTTTCAGCCGCCTGCTTTTTTTGAGATGTTGTGTAACCTAAGGAAAATAGGGCTTTTCAAGGTTGTTATTTTAAATGTTCTATTTATGTTACAGAAAGCATGACAGTCCAAGTTAATTATTGATTCAGTTGCTGACAAACTGGAAGCATTAATAAAAAAAAAGGAAAATAAAGTAACCCTTGGAAGGATTTTGTCAATTATAAATCCTCCAGGGATATGGCTGAATTGTTACTATTTTTGTACAGAACAAATGGGAAAAAAGACTTTGCTGTATTTGAATATAGAATTTCATTGGTAAATAAGAACAACATAACCACAAATCAACTTAACATTTCCTGAAATAATGAAATAACTATCCAAACTGCTATTATCCCAGAAACCAAACTGTCCATATTGAGGAAGCATGGAATCAGATAAAGCTTAAATAACTGAACCATTTGAAATCAATATCAACCACATCATTACTACTTTTGTTTTGGCATTCTATTTTATCAAAGGTTGAGATTTTCAGAGAATTGCATGAAAAGGTTTGCCCACATCTTTTTTTCTTAATATTAATAGGTGTGTGGCCAACCTTCTGCCAGCTCTTTAAAAGTAACAGCAAATACAGGAGTTTTTTAAGACAAATACATGGGATTTTGCCAAGAGGGGGAAAAAATGGTATTTAAACATTTGGTCACTCTCTTTTTATCCAAGCTTCAAAAATATTTTCTGCTGTGATAGAGAAATGCTGGCCAGTTACAGAAACACATTATTTCCTTCCCATTGTGTTTAAAAACAAAAACACACAGAGAAACAACCAAGCCCCAGCAAGAACAAAAAAATAAAACCTTTGTGTAACTCTCAATTTCTCTTGGTAATTGATAAAAAGGTCATATTTCAAGTTCTTCCTCAAACCTACTGCATTAGTGGATTTTGAAATTGTGTAAGAATCTGGAAAGAGAAATAAATCAGCATTTCGTGTTCTACAAAGAAAGATCATGAAATTCCAGTTCTGTATCTTCGGGGGGGGGAAGAGGGGGGGAAACCAAACAAACCCAACCCAACAAAACAACTTACACACCTGTGCAGTGCTTCCAAGCAATTGCCTTTACAGTGTCCTGGACCTCTGGTGCTACTTGGTGACTCCCCGTTGCCTCTCTGGGCCCGGTGCAGTTCAACAAGGTGCAGGACTTTTGAGGTGGGTGAGTACGGGGCTGTGTGGCAGGTGGAGGGAAACTGTAGCTCACTATTGCCATTGCTCTGCTTTGTCCTGTATTTGAGGACAGGGTGTGTGGAAAACGACTGTGAAGAAGAGTGTTAAATCAGTGCTCTTCTGCCTTGCCTTTTCTCCTGAAGAGTTTTAAGAACATGCTACTGTTACTATTGTGTATTTTATAGTTCCTTTATTTCCCTTGTTCTTTCCCCACCACCCCAAACTAAAGCTTGTTGAGAAAAAAGGGGGAAGAGAGTGTAAGTTGCATTCTCCAGTTTGATCTCACATTTCCACCTATAGTGGCCAATCAGTGGGATAAAGTGAACATGGACAAGACTGTTGGAGCATTCCTCCTGCAGCAAGGAAGCATCTCATGGCAGAGGGTAACAAAGGCCTTTACTCCTGTTACAGCCACCATTTGCCAGCCCCTTGCATCAGTTTATGTCTGAGATTGACTTAGAAGAAACGTGTCAGGATCCGTGGCAGCTGACATACATGAAAGCTGGCTGTCGTTGCAACTATTGCTGCTGTGGCAGCATTGATTTAGGTTGTCTGATGTTACTTCCTTTCTGTACTGAAGTGGATGTGGTTATACTTATAAAAATATTTTTGCCATTGTAGCGTACTTTGGTCGAGGAACTTTCTGCCAACACAAACCGCCTCTGCAGAGTCAGAGTTTAGTAGAGTATCTGTGTGGATACATCTCTTGGTCTACATTACATTTTAGGAGCCCAGTGCTACAGGCTGTAGTTATGACCAGGTTGTGCAAAAGGTGAAGGGTTTGTATGTTTGCACACCAGCTCTTGCTCTGTGTTTATGCTGACTAGAGCTGGAGCAGGATGGAGAATTGAGCCCTTATTGTCACCTTTAAATGCAGTCTTGGTCTCCCCTTCAGTCTAACTGCTTGGGAGAAAGTCGGGCATCATAATGTTGCAGTCCAGTATTTCTGCTTTCCTCTCCTACACAGGTCTTGCCTTCCCTTTATATTCCTACTTTGTAGTGGGGGTGGTGGTACAGTAGTTGTATTTATCAGTGGAAAGCTGTGATCCAAAAGAAATGAATATCTATACTCCAAGATAGAATTTATGTCACTGATACCCATTTCTAGTGCTTGAAGTGCTTAAAGGCCACTTTGTCCTGCTTATGGAGTAAATTCTCTACTTGATGTTATGGAACTGAGACTGTTTCTGGCATCTATATTTTAATTTACATGTTGGACAATCATTGTTGTCTGTCAGTTTCTGGAGGAATCTAATAAATTTCACTTAAAGACTCAGACATAAATATAATAAATTGTACATAATGAAGGCATATATCTTTCAATTAACTAGTATTCTGCCTCAGTTCAGAAGTTTTGTACCTCAGACTGCTAGTTGTTTTCATACATAGCATTTTGGTTTTACTGAGAGATACTATAGATGTATAGTATCTCTCAGTAAAGCTCTGTGGTGCGGTTGACACGCTGGAGG
>NW_010336934.1:1718-11365 GCF_000700745.2 Antrostomus carolinensis | reverse complement strand
CATCTGGCCTCTAACCAGGATCAACCCACCAAAGAGACTTAAACCAGTTGGCAGACAGAAGGCTGCAAAGGGAAAAGATTTTGCAACTGAGTGTTTGTAAGTCTTCCCAGCAGAATGGAGATGAAGACAGCACTCAATAGCCCACAGAGGCATGACATTATGTGCACCACAGGAGTGGCCAGGCAGCATCACATCATCAGTATTTAGAAAGTATATGCCCTGTGTAAGCTTTGGGCTGGCACTAGGGTTCAGAGCAATACTCAAGGGCAGAGTAGGTCATGGATAGGAAGCTCAGCCAACATTAGCTTAAGTGACAAAAATAAGGATAGCCTTCACACAAAGAGTATCTTATTAGAAAAAAGAAAACAAACAAACAAAAAAAACCACCAAAAAAACCCACAAAACCCCAGACCAGACAGGAAAATGCATTTTCTTAATATTTCTTTCAGAACATCCTACTCAATCAGGGATTCTGCAATGTTGAGCACTAAGTACCACTTTATAACATGACTTTATGAACCTCCCAGCAACACCACCACCATCTCCTCCAGCCCACGTTCCCCTTTCCTCTGATAGGATTGTGCAACCTGGCCTCCTCCCAGGTGAGTACCAGACCCAAAAGCATTACCTGGAGTCAGGACAGGGTGTCTGATGAGCAATGCTTCAGAAACGAGCGCTATGCAAGCACACTGCTGGAGAAGAGTCAAATGAGAGTGCCATACCTGTACCAGCTGCTGGCTGGTGATCCCTCCCTGACACCCTTCCCCAGAGGACTGCATAGATAAACACCCTCTCTTTGAACAAGACCAATGACAGCAAAATTGCTTGCTTGTCTCTAAAAAGACTCTAATAATGTATATCAAGGGAGGAACCCATGGCCTGACAGACTTTCCCACAGAGTGAAACATAAAAATACATTTCAGTAGCAAGGAGGACATGGTTTGAAGTGCATCTCTAGTTAATTATAGCCAAAAGAGTAATAATAAAATGAACTATTAAATTTTAGAACTCCCTCTTTAAAATATTAAGCATTTTGTTACTGCGGTGCAGTTAAATCACACGCTGAGCAATGCTTTGAATTGGTTTATAGGAAGGTAACATAGGAGTTGTCATTAAATAAGATGTTCTAGACAAATCTTGTTCCGTATAGGCTTCTAATGTTGAACAAACAACCCATTGCTTAACTTTAGCACAGCATTTGTTTTAAAAATCTAGCGTTCACAGTCAATGTTCACAAGTGAATAGAAAGCACTGCCAGTCAGCGGCTGCTCAGAAAGTTCTCAGAGCTCACTGCTGCATGTTTACAAAACTGGAAATTAAGATGTGAAGGTGGCCTGCTGGCACCTCGCATACTGCGGGAGAGTGGGGAACCAACCACTGCTTTTAAGAACAGCAGTTCAATTCCTGGCACAAACACTGAGGCTGGTTTAAAAACTCCAGTGGCTGACAAGATGCTGGATTATGGGCTGTGCTGTAGCCCAGAGCCATGGGGGAACCTGCTTTGATGCAGTTCTAGTAAACAGCAATCAAAAGCCAAGAGGGAAGGATGTAAAGAAAAAGGAGGGGAAAAGAGGTGAACAAAGGTTATTACTACAGAATTTTCTGCCCTTTTCATTTTATTAATTTAAATATTTGTTTAACATTTCAAATTAACAAGACATTTAATTTGAATGCAGGAACACTATGAAATCCCCTTTCCCATCTAGCACTCCACTGCGCTATAGATGCTGGACATCAAGGGTAGTAACTCATCCCAGTACTGAGGGCCAGAGACTCCCCAGGGATCCACTGCAGGAGATGCAGGGTCTTGGAGCCATGGTCCCTGTGGCAGACAGCCCTCTGCCCTGCAGACCCAGAGGCACCTGCGAGACCCCTGCAAGTGCTGGGGCCAGCAAGCTCCACAGGGCCCCAGCACAGCCCCCAACAGCCATGCTGCCCACATGGGCCGGTGGGGAGAAGCAGTCAACCCTCTGCTGTGGGACCTGGGGGCTCAGCCACAGCTGACAGCAGTCAGCCCCTATCCCACCACCTCCTCCTCAGCACTCACTGCCTTTCATAGGCTCAGCATTTCTCATTTCTCTCACCAGGTTTTTGCTCTCCCTACCCATACTCTTGTGCTTACAAAACTGAACAGAAACAGAGCAAACTGCAGCAAACAGACAGCAGACATGTCTGAATTCCAAGAACAGCTCATCTTTTTCCTCTCATTTTCAGTCAACTTCCACCTCCTCACTCCCACACCTCTCACACAGTACCACTCCCCTGACACTACCAACCTGCTCAAGACCTCAATGTACCCAGCACAGACCCTGGTGGTCTCACCTGCCTGGACTTACAGGCCAGACACTAGAGGTTGCCTAGGCACCTTTAACCACCAGTGGGGAAAACAGGCACTTCTGGAACAGAGTCACAACCTCAGTGAGAAACCCCAAATGGGTCAGAGTAACCATGCTGGTGCCCGTTTCTCTCCAATGAAGGGAGCCTAGAAAGCAAGTCTGGATCAGCTGTGCACAGTCAGGTGAGATGAATCCCATCCCTTACCTAAGGACTTGTCTGGACAACTTCGTGGACATCCAGTGGCTCTATAATCATATCCAAGACCAGTGGGTGTTTATTCAGCCCATCCCTGTAGGGGGCAAGGAGCGTCATACTGGAGGACAATGAATCTTAGCAGCATTGTCATCCAGGGAGCACAACAGGAACTTTAGCATCTTCACCTTTTGGCACAGAGATGCTAAGAGGAGGATGTACAAAGAAAAAGGAAAGATGGACTTCATTCCTCAAACAAGCTGCCTCTGCTGTCATCTGAGCTGTTACTTCAAAAATTCCTCCAACCTTTGGATTTACTGCCAGTGCCTGATTTACACTAATGAGCAACTATGACTTACAAAGCACAGTGACTCTGCCATGCCCAGAGCTTCCAGATGCTTGAGACACGCAGCTCACCCTCCCACTAGAGAGGCACTCAGCACTGCACATGGACAGTGGTCAAGCGAAGCAGGGCTTCAGCAGCTGTGTGACCCCTCTGGACATCTCCCACCTTCCCTGTGCAGTGTGTTGAACTGGACCTCCTCAAAGCACATGAAATCTAGACAACAGATAAGGTTATGTTCAAAAGGACAAGTGCATCAGATGACAGGACTAGCAACTAGACTTGAAACCTGATGTGCTAGAGTGTGAAACTCTCCTGAATTTCATGATACCAAAAGATATAACTGTGATTGAAGACTGCATTTACTGGTAACCTCAATAGCACAAGAGGGGTTAAATTACCATGAGCAAATCAGGCTTGAACTCTCACTTATATGACTGCTCTGCCACCTTGACCAAAGTCTTGGTCTGGCCCAGCTGCACGCTAACAAGCCCCGAGTCCACAGCAGTTTGCCACCTTGTCGTACAGGGGACAAACATCCAAATTCCTCTTCCTTCCCTGGAGGCTGTGGTCACAATGGTTCCCTTGTAACCACAACTCTCTGCAACTGTTAACCAAGATTTGTCCATCCTTGGAAATGCAAGTTATTTCCAACAACAGAGCCCAAGCCCCACCTGCTCCTGAAAACCCAAGTCACCAGCTGTGATTAAAAATTTCCAGAGGTACAGTTGTGGACTATGTGACCCAGCAGGTCTTTCACATCTAGAAAAGAGAAATATTTTCTGTAGTTTAACAAGTTATTGAAAGGTCAACCCAGAAAGTATCTGGTAATAAAAGTATTCAGACATTTCTATTTCATCTCCTCTAGTGAGGGTAGTGTAGCTCAGCTGGTAGAGACTTACCTCAGGCTACAGCTCACCATACAAGGGCTTGTTCCTGGATCACTCTTGTTATTTATGTACCACACTGCACAACATCAGCTTAGGTGTTTTAGAAATACAAGTTAAAAAGAATATCCAGTCCTCTTTAGATGTGGAAGGGAAGAGCACATCCCGCACTTCCTAGTATTCAAGCAATAGATGAACTCTCCATTGGCTGTGCTTTACAGCTGAAATCAGCAGACCCTCCATAGGTGAGCTGAAGTCATCCTACTTTATAGCTTAACATCATGCAGAGGCAAGACCTTCTAAAATATCCTTGTTCCATACACCTAGCATGGTCCCACCTCCAAACACTAACAGAGCTAGTAGTGGTGACATTATCATTTCAGTATAAGCACATGCCAGTCACAGCATCTTTCCACCACAGCTACCATCAGTACTACACATTAATTCATGCCAGGAAGAAATAATTACCTGGGGACAGGACTCCTTGAACACAAAGCAAGCAACAGAAACATGCAGGAACTCCACAATATTAGAGCAACTGAATTTCTTGCTCACTTCTTGTCCCACTCACTTTTATTCCCCTACTCCCACTAGTCCTGCTGGTTTTGAAGATGCTGGCACCTGAATCCAATGTAGTTAGTTACCTAAGCAAGATGAGCAGCATCTGATTTCTTACCACAACAAGTCCCTGGCCTCCAAAGAGTTACAAATGCACAGACCACCTGTGAAATCCTGATCCTTTCACTAAATAATCCAGATTTCTTTTAAATTTGCCTTAATTTATTTTTATCCTCTTCTGTGAGGGAAGGCACTGCATTCTGCACCTTGAATGCTGTCCTCGGCAGAGGTTATAATGACCCTTTCAAATTCCAGCACATCACAATATTTAAAAATCTACCCACATCAGGGAAAGAAACTGTGGGGAAAATATCACAGCCAGCAAAAGCCTGGCAGAAGCCAGCAAAAAGACACCAAATGGCTCCCAGGGGTGTCAAACCAACCTCCCAACACCTCACAGGTGGAAGTAATGCCTCTCCCAGCAAACCCATGGGAGTGAGCACACCTCAGAGTCCCACCAACCCTCAAAAAGATTACTGGGGCAAGCAGGGCTGCAGGATTGGGCCCGTGATCTCCACCAGAATAAAAGTACCAGCTTCTGACTCCTTTCCGAGTCAGTGTTTGTTGGGAAACATCAAAGCCAGTGGAATAGTAGGTGTCCCAAAATGTCTTAATTCAGAGAATTAGTGTTAACTGAGTCTGATTAGCTCCATTTATCTCTAATTAATTACCTTTACCTAATTAGACACCCTGTTTCCAGTAGACATGGAGTCAAGTAGACTAGATTATTAGTGTAGTCATTGTGCCTTTACAAAATCCTGAAATTAATGAAACGTGCAAAAGAATCCGCGGCTTTAATTGCACAGGTGTTGCCTTATGGCAAAGCTTTATCATCTGATTACACCAAGGGATTATTAGTGACTTTTTATATAGAGGATGAGCCTGTGAAATGTACCTTAGCAACAGCTCATTAGTTTAGGGTTGTTACTGTATTATTTATTACATTCAGCCTTCCCCATTATCTAGATTGATTCATGGACCTATATTTTCCTCCCCTCTGTGCAGGAAATAAATAAATAAGTGAAGGCTGGCTATTGCCGTCCAGCTGCAATATGAGAGGAAGGCAGAGTGTATTCTCCAGCTACCAATATCCACCCTTTAAAATAAAGCTTTAAAGTTGATTTAAATAAAACTAGGTTTTTTTCTCTCCCTCAGCAAAGTAATCAATTCAAGCTTCTGTCAAACTGGAATGCTTTCTACATGCCATCCAAACAGTTTGGGCTATCTTAAATCTTTTCAGATAAATAAAAATACATTACTGGATTGAAGAATGAAGTACAATATATTTACATCCAAAATATTTTTTTTCTGCTATAACTCATCCTTTATGAAATCTATCAGAAATAATTTATTTTGATATTTCTTTTAACTGTTTGGTTGTTGACGACTTCTTCAGGTTTGGAGGGTTTTGCCAGACAAAAAAACTGCCTGAATAATAGAACTAAGACAAACAAAACAAAGCAGCAACCTCTGTGTTAAGAACCACTTTCCCCACAGAGAAGCTACTTGTAGTCAAGGTTGAAAAGGCTTGACCTTGCCTTCCTGTGTCCTCCTCAGCAACATCCCACTGGACTTGCTAAATGTCACTGGTACAACAGCCCCAGTGCTGCCCCAAGCAGAGATTTCACTGACTGACCAGCAATCCCTAAGTAGCCAGTAAACAAAATTATGCAGAATCGTTATCCAAAATTATCCATAATACCAGATTCTTTTAATATTATGCAAAACCTCACTGTCCACTAATTACTATTTTTTTAAAGTGGAAAAATAATGGGTAACAGTTATTATGTAGGGTATGACAACTAATTTGAGCAGCAATAATGACTATAATGACAAACATGACTACATAACTTCTCATGTCTGCATTACAGAAAATTTGAATTTTAATCTCAAAACCCTGGCTCTAACAGACAGACTTGGTATATAACTTTGCAGTGTGTTCATGTGACATACAGATAAATGGTGTCATCCTGCAATAAAGGCACTAGTGATGGCTTAGGGCTGCTCTGCCAAGTAGAGATGACTTGCATGGACAGAACCTAACCATATAAAATGAACGTGACACCCACCTGCTACAGATCATTTGGGATTGCTGCTCTGCCAAGATTCCCCCTCAAAATCATAGGCCACTGTGGTTTCTATATGGGCAAAACCCTTGTTTTTGCTGTAACGTCCTCGTATGGGACCTCCAAGCACACACACATGCTCCACAGGAGCAAAGCAGCTGTAGGGCCTCCAATCCATCAAAGGTGTGACATGGGCAAAGGTGTAAGCCATGCTCCCAAAACTGCTGCCTGACACAACACACACTCACTTTATCAATCTAAATCTTTTGTCTAGAATTATATTCCAGCAAAGCCCATGCTTTGATGGTCTTCAAGGTGCCACCTAAAAGGACATAAATGATACCTCACCCTTGATCTCTGGGGAAATTGATCCAGCTGCCCTCCTCCAAGCAGGCAACATTGAAACATAAAACACATCTGCATCCACCTGCTCACCCACTGTGAAATCCCACACATCAGCACCTACCTGAAGAGTGGGAGGTGCAGGGTTGACTCTTTTCTTTAAAACTCCAGCAGCATGGCTGATGATGGCAGGGGTGGAGAGTCTCCTAGATCTTCCTTCTCTTCTCAATCACCCATGCTGCTGGGCAGCAAGTTATCCAAGCACTGGCAAGTAGGAAAGCCCAAGCAGAAGAGAATAGGAGACCAATTGTCACTGAGGACCTTTGATAACTTACATTAAACAGTATCAGAGGCAACACTGGATGAGTGCTGGAAGCCCCAGATCCTCTTACACATGCTCTCAGCATCATAGGTGCTAACTAGTTGGATAAGGCAAGGAGTCAAAGCCCGCTCTTATGCTTGCAGTGTGCAGTGTCCACATATCCCAGAAATACTAACTGGCTGTGGAAAAAAATAAAAATTATTTGTGAGGTGTTTTTATGGGCTTTGAAGTAGGATCCCCACTTGCATTTACATTTTGATTTGTGATCAGATCAAACCTTTCCTCCACACACCCTGTTGGCTTCCCATCAAAGAGAGTCAGATTCATGAACATTGTCTTTGCCTCCAGTGCAGCC
This sequence comes from Antrostomus carolinensis, assembly GCF_000700745.2. Taxonomy (NCBI): domain Eukaryota; kingdom Metazoa; phylum Chordata; class Aves; order Caprimulgiformes; family Caprimulgidae; genus Antrostomus; species Antrostomus carolinensis. The sequence goes on along the minus strand of NW_010336934.1, from coordinate 3,903 downwards.
ACAGAGCCATGCCCAGAGTGTACCAGAGATGCTGGGAAAAGGTTGTTGTTCAGAGCTCTATTTCTCACAATGTTTTCAGGCACATCTGTGCAGAAAACAGCACTTTCTTAGGAACCAGTATGAATACATGGAAGAAATTCATGTGGGGACAGAGAGTTTGCTCTATCTCTCACCACTTCCTACTCAAAGAACTCTGACCTCACCTTCAATAATGAAAACAAGCAGCACAGTAGCCAAGAATGAAAGATATTAAATATTTATTTAAAGGACATAAACAAACAGTTTTTCCAGTGGGAGGGAGAATTATATGAGAGATGCTGATCACATCACTTAATAGGAGGCAGCCCAGCAACCTGCTGGAGAAGCAGGGCTCTGCCTTGCGAGGGAAGGTGAGCACTTTGCATGCACATGTACCCATGTCCACAGGAGAACCACTTCTAGAAAGCAAGGAGGCAGCCAAGGGCAGACCCCAAAATAAACACTGCTGCTTCACCTCTGTGATCTGTTGTAAGTCTTGAGTGCTTCCCATAGACAGGTGAGTATCACATGCTTCCCACCAGCTGGGAAACCGGAGCAGGGAGGGCAGGCCACTTACTGAGGTCACCGGGACCTGCAGCAGTTCTTCATCCTCCAGCTTACATCCTCTTTGGAAAGGCGCACACTTGCCTTTCCCACAGGTGCCATGTCAAGAGGGACTTGCTCTGCTACTTTTCTCTTTGGGAATGGAATGGGATGGCGGCCAGTCTGTTTGATGAGCAGGCCCTGGCGCACTCCTCCTGCTGCTGGCACCAGTCCTTGAAGCACTGGCTGACACCAGCTGTTGCAGTGAGCTTGGACAGGCTGTCTCCCATGATCCAAGTGCCAACGATTTGGGGGAGCCAGGTGCCAGGCTGGTAGGTCTAATGGGAGTGTGCATCCAAAGTCAGATACTGCTGCCTCTTGCAGGAGCCAGACCCTGCTCAGGGGACAGACACAAGCTCTAGGTGACCAATACGGCCTTAGAAAATTAAAATAGATGTATGGGCACCAACTAAGTAAGGATCGCTAGGTCAAGGATGGCAGGTAGGGTGCCACAAACCTGCAATACCACTACATGCCTGAAGTGGATCCAGTAACATGAGTTGAGGCAAAGCAGCGTCACTGGTGTCCCTAAAGAAAGAAATCACAGTCTGGCGGCTCTCAGGCCCAGGTACCCTTCCCAGGCACATGGTCCAGGTCAACGACCATGCTAGACCAGAGACTTGATGGTCCTTCCAGCTGCCCCCTGGGAAGCCCCACAATGTGCTGATGGGGAGCTCGCTGTCACGGTCCCATGCTGAACTAGAGCTTGTACTGTCTATACTTTCTTTACTAATAGCTTCAACTAAAACACCTCTCCTGGATGCCATCCTAGTGAAACACCACCATTGAGTTTTGTTTAATGTCCACTTCCAGTTAGCGGCAGAGCTAGCCCTTCTCCAAGACTGCAGGGCTGCCTGGACACTCAGCAGCCCGCAACACCTCCAGAAGATGTGCAGCAGCTGCAGAACCACCTCCAGCCTCTCACCCAGTCCCAACCGCCTTTCCGCTGCTGCTTTCCAGCTTCCATTCGCCAAGAGTATTTTTCACTTAACTTTACTTCCTCGTCTCTTTAATCACCCCGCACACCTGGGCACCAGCCACTCGCCACAATGAACAAGCAGATCCGCAGCACTTGCACCTTCCCCACAAACATAGGCTCCGTCTTTCGAGGCGGTTCCCCTCACCCCCCACATCCCCATTTTTGGGGTAGGCAATAAAAGAGCCGCGGGATGGGGGCGAGCTCCGGGTGCCCGGGCTAGGAGCGGGCCTGGGGCGGGAGCCAGAGCCGGGCCAGCCCCGGGGGATGCTGCATGGCCCCGCCGCGCTCGGCGGCTCCGTGGGGCGGTGGCTAATTGCCCCCGTAAATCACCGCGCAGCACCGCGCTCTGCCGTTTATTTTTCTGACAGTAATTTAGTGCTTGCTCTTTTCCACACTTGTCACCGCGTGTTTTTCCTCACATTAGAAGCCTGTAGAAAAAGGACAGTAATTAACGGTGCAATACATTCTGGCGGAGGCTCTTTCATCACACTGTGATAATTGCCCCCCGTGTCTGTCAGGGCGGCCACCGCCCCCCCCAGCCCCGCCGCGCCGCCCCATTTGTCATACCGCGGCCGGGGGGTCCCC
>NW_010336933.1:1234-1449 GCF_000700745.2 Antrostomus carolinensis | reverse complement strand
ACACGGGGACAACAGGGACAATGGGACGTGGTGTTGGGTCACCACATTGAGCTCTGGTGTGATGGTGACAAGGTTGTTACACATGTGTGAGCGGTTTGGGTGACAGCAGGACATGGCTGTTGTGTCACCACAAGTCACAGTGTGATAGTGACAAGGACGTTGCACGAGGCTGCAAGTGCACGAGCGGCTGGGGTGACAACAGGACGTGGCTGGTG
>NW_010336933.1:0-1019 GCF_000700745.2 Antrostomus carolinensis | reverse complement strand
TGTTGTGTCACCATAACAATGAGCTCTGGTGCGATGGTGACAAGGACACCACGTGTGCGAGCAGCTGCGGTGACAGTGGGACATGGTGTTGTGTCACCACAACAATGAGCTCTGGTGTGACAGGGACAAGGATGTGTGTGAGCAGCTGTGGTGATAATGGGATGTGGCTGTTGGGTCACCACAAACTCTGGTGTGATGGTGACAAGGACACTGCACGAGGCTGCACATGTGCGAGGGGCTGCGGTGACAACAGGAAGTGGCGTTGTGTCACCACAACGAGTCACAGTGTGATGGTGACAAGGATGTTGCAAGTGTGCGAGCGGCTGCAGTGACAACAGGACACAGCATTGTGTCACCACAACAAGCAGCTCTGATGCGATGGTGACAAGGACATTGCACGTGTGCGAGGGGACCCAGCGGCTCTGGGACGTTGTGTTGTGTCACCACGAACGATCAGCCCCCATGTGACAGGGACATCACATGAGGACGTCGCACGGGGACATCGCACGGGGCTGCACGTCCCCAAGCTGCAGCCACGGTGACAGGGACATCACACGGTGACACGACCTTTGCACGGTGACGAGGCAATTGCACGGTGGTGAGACCTTTGCACGGTGACAACGCCATTACATGGTGACAGGATGTTGCCTGGTGACAAGGACATCACCTGGTGGCAATGCCACCACACAGTGATGAGGATGTCACACGGTGACAAGGATGTTGTGCAGTGACAATGCCATCGCCATGGTGATGAGGACATTGCATGGTGACAAGGCCATCGCATGGTGACAACGATGACGTCACAGGATGATGAGGACGTTGCACAGTGACAAGGCCACCACATGGTGACAAGGACATCACACAGTGACAGTGCCACCACAGTGACAAAGCCACCACACAGTGACAAGGCCATCGCACAGTGACAACACCATTGCATGGTGACAGTGCCACCACGGTGACAAGGCCACCACGTGGTGACACACAATGTGTGTGTCCCCCCTGCCAGTGTCCCTGTCCCT
>NW_010336932.1:18765-38275 GCF_000700745.2 Antrostomus carolinensis | reverse complement strand
AATGGGGTTTGGGGCAGAACACCATCTAAAAATGGGGGTTTAGGGTGGAAAACCATCTAAAATGGGGTGTGGGGTACAAAACCATCTAAAAATAGGGGTTTGGGGTGGAAAACCATCTAAAAATGGGGTTTGGGGTGGAAAACCATCTAAAAATGGGATTTGGGGTAGAAGACTATCTAAAAATAGGGTTTGGGGTGGAATACCATCTGAAAAATGGGATTTGGGGTAGAAGACTATCTAAAAATAGGGTTTGGGGTGGAATACCATCTAAAATGGTTTCTCAGCCCCACAGCTCTGCCACCCCATGTGCAATGATCCAGATCTCCAGCTGCTGTGACCTGAGTTTATCCTACTGACCTCAACAGAACTGGCCCCATTTACCATCCTGGAGGATCTTGCTTTTTCTCTCTAGAGAAACACAGTGGGAGTATCTTTTTCAGGGCCGCTTCAAAAAGCAGAGCTGTGACGCCGTGGTCTAACATGGTACAGTTCTCTTAGAAGAACTCACAGCCAAGAAAAAAGCCGACATCATCTCTCTCTTCCTGTGTAATATTTCTATATTTGGGGTTTCCTGGATGAATGTTACAGCAGATCTTCCAGAGGGCTGCACATCCCCTTGCCTCAGATGCTTTTTTGTTGGAATTCATGCAGGCGAAGCCCTTGTGAAAGAAAAGGCTTTTAAAAATGTTGTTTATTGCTTATTCTCCAGGGAGCCAGTCGCCAGCCAGTAGAGGCCGTGCGGCTCTCAGGCAAGTCGAAAGGCTGAAGCAAACACGGATGGGTCATGATTCATACCCAGGCTGGGCTGTTTTTAGCTGGTTTAAATTACTTGCGAGCTGCCAGACATTGTTCTCAGAGCTGAATAGCGCTCAGCTGCGGTCTCAGCCCCGGCAGGAAAAGTTCGCGTCCTGTTCCGCCTCCGATCAAACGAGTGCCAGGATGTCTACAAGAACAGCCAGAGCGCCACAAAAATCTTTCCCCTCTCCTTAGGCTCATGCTGAGAGGGTGTCAGTAAACAAAGGGGGAATAAACTGGTGATCTAAAGGAGAGATTAATTAAAAAATCGCACGGAAACGATACCGGTTTTCATCTGCTGACATCTGGCCCTCTTTGTTAGGAACTTTGCTGAAGAAAAACGAGTTTATTTGATCTATAATAGAGAGTCAGGTCCAGCCAAACTCCCACCCAAGGTCACTCAAGGCTGACAAAGACTAAGATGGATGTTTTCTTGCCGATTTGAGACCTCTTTCAGGTTTGTGTCTCTCAGCAAGAAGGTTCTCCAGCAAAGACAAATGATTTATCCCAGTCTGTGGATGACAGCACTTCAGCAGGGATCCCCATATCTATGACCTGACGCAGAGCTTGCTTATGATGATCAGATTGGAAAGTGGTGCATTTCTAGTATATGACAAGTTGGGATAGGAAGGTTCAATTTTTTTCAAAAACTTCTACCTTCTTGGTGGGAATATCCATGTTTTTGTACAGAACTGGATCCATCAGGAGCACCAGCTATATGTATCCAGAGTTTTAATATGCCCATAACCGATTACGTGCTCTTATCCAGAGTTTCTGGCACATCCATTTGTAATTTCTTTCTACCTGGAACAGTCTCACACTACAAGCCAGAGAATTAAAGCTCTGTGATGAAACCCGAGGCCTGGATGTGCACTGTATGCTCTTGCACAGCGTCTGCACTGTCTTCTGCATCACATTTCAGCCTCACAATGCAAATGTTTGGGAGGGATGAGATCTCAGCAAGTGCAGGGCTTGGACCTGACCTCTTGGTTCCCAGAGAGTACCACGGTGAAAAGAAACACTGGCTGCAATCACTTTGCCATCTTTTGGCCAGTGGTGTGGCATTATCTGTGGGGAGGATTTGCCTGCATTTGGAACATTACTCCATTTCTGATGTTGTGCCTTAGCCAGAGAGTTAATATTAGATGTAACTTGTTAGTACACTTGCCTATCTTTCAGTGTTAAGTTAGTGTCGAGGTGGGAAGGAACTGCCACAGCCTTCTTTCCTTCTATTGGCCACATCGAAGTGATTGACATGATTCCTTTCCTGCGTTCCCATTGCTCAGGCACTTATTTATAAAAATACCCATGCTGCAACCCGACAGCACCGTGTTCCTCGGTCCTTAAGGACAAGCTGGCTGGCAAACTCCCTGACTCATGGTTCTGGGCAGGAGCCATCTTCATAGATGCTGCTCAGGACTCTGTGGGCAGTGCACTCGGTCTGCCTGACCCCTCTCTGAAAGGTGTTTGCAGGGAGAGGTCCTCCTCCTCTTGAGGATAACAACACTTTTCCCCAGAGATCAGGAGTTCCACATCTTGCACTGTTCACCTGGTTCTCCTCTTGATTCTCACTCTTTGGGCCACGTTTCTTTGAAGCTCAACACCTAAACCTGGTCCAAAACTCCAGCGTGGGGTTGGCTATGTTGAGGCAAAGCTGGTACAGCAGTCCAGGCTGCGTTCCCGTTACACACCCTGGTAGAGTATCTGCCATATTCCAGTGCAGGGCATTTGACTGCCTGTAACATCCTGCTCCCACTCCCTAATCTACCATTTCCCACCAGTATTAGTGCAGTTAATTACTCTCATTCAGATTAATTCTTTACAGCCTCTATTGCCCAGACCTACTCTCAGGTTTTCCGATGTTGCTATGAATTTCAGCCCTGTGCTTTCCCATGTTCCCAGACCTTCTCCCCCAGGTGGAACCTGTGGATTTTTCTCTATTCCAACATTTGCATCACTAATCAACTACATACTGTCCTCGACCTACGGCAGGCCACTAAGGAATCCAGTCATTCAACTGGACAGTTGCTCTAGTAGTGTCTAAATAAGTAGGTTCAAACTCAGCCATGTTGCTTTAGCTTCCTTATAAAGTCATAAGAAGACTCATGGAAAGCCTGCAAACTTCCCCTCATTCTTCTAGGTCATCATAGCTACTACTGCACTGTTACTAAATATTTCCTAAAACAGGTAGCTGCTTCTTTTTCATCCTGATTTTGCAAAAGCACCTGGAAATATGACTTAAGCACACCCAAGGCAGCTGACAAATGAAACATATAAGGCAGGATTAATGAAGAACAGAGGGAAAACTACAGTGACATCTATTTTAGTGTCAACATGGAAGTGCAGAGCAATGAACCCCAGTGCTAGGCAGCTGAGCAATTTCAGTTCTTTACCACTTGGTTGCTCAGCTGAACAAAGTGGCAGGATTTAGCCCAAGGTCAACTAGAAATTGCACTTCTGTGTTCTGGCCACACGATGTACCCATCACACCATGAACAGCCCGGCCAGACTGCCAGCAACAGGCGACCCAGCCACAAAGGCAGGTGTTTCAAGCTTCCATATTCCCCCAAAAGCATCTCCTTACCTCCATCCAGGCTTTCTAAAACACCCACACAGCTGAAGATCAGGCCTAGGTCCTGTGGTGCAGAGGAGGATGAATGGGATGGAGCTAGTGTGGTCCAGATGCTTCACCTTTCCTCTTGTTGAATCAAGATGACATGTTGCTGTGAAATAAAAACAGGAGCCAGCTGGTCAAGAGGTGGTGGCAGCTTTCAATCGATGTGAATTATAACAGGCAACGAGTAATTGAGATTAATTTTACTTTTTAAATGCGAGATTTTACTGCTGCTTTCAGTGGGGAATGTGAGGGATTTCTGATTTCTTTTTCATTCTAATTGCTGGGATGTCTTGGCCCTTTGTAATTTGTATGTTGTCCTGAGCAGAACTGAGAGGCTTTTCAAAACCAGAGCTGTGAGCTGCAGGAACCAGTCGTCAGCGCAGAGATTTGTAAAAGAAATATTGGGACTGGTATGAATGAAAATCCGTTTATGTAAGCGTCAGAAGAAATAGCAGAGCAGGGGGGGTGAGAATGGCTTCTATTCATAACAAATGACACCATTCCCAGCAAAAAATGTGAGACTATGTTGTTTTTGTCAAGCCCAGGAGATCTGCACACCGATAAGACCACAGCACACACAAATCATTTGTGAAAGACCCTCGTCTCTGGTAACAGGAGGGTAGCAGCATATCGCATCTCCCAGCAGCTAGAACAAGTCCAGAGAAGGGCCACCAGGATGATGCGAGGGCTGGAGCACCTCTCCTACGAAGACAGGCTGAAAGAGTCGGGGCTGTTCAGCCTGGAGAGGAGAAGGCTCCAGGGAGATCTTATAGCACCTTCCAATACCTGAAGGGGCTACAAGAAAGCTGGGGAAGGACTTTTCATAAGGGCAGTTAATGACAGAACAAGGGGAAATGGGTTTAAGCTGAAAGAGGGGAGGTTTAGATGAGATATTAGGAAGAAGTTCTTCACTGTGAGGGTGGTCAGACACTGGAACAGGTTGCCCAAGGAAGTTGTAGATGCCCCCTCCCTGGAAGTGTTGAAGGCCAGGCTGGATGAGGCTTTGAGCAACCTGGTCTAGTGGAAGGTGTCCCTGCTGCTGGCAGGGGGGTTGGAACTGGATGATCTTTAAGGTCCCTCCCAACCCAAACCATTCTATGAGTCTATGATTCTATTCTATGATTCCTTCTCCTGGCACGAAGAGAAACTGCAGCAAAGGACCACCACAAAAAAACCTTATTAAAGATTATTAGAGAACTGTCCCAAAACTGGGAGGTTTAGTGAAGATTTGACAGCCATCATCTCTTGTTGTGAACATTGCATGCAAGTGATGAGGACGAGATCACTTCAACAACCATGTCTCATTGTTTGTGAGTATGAGTGAATTAAATCTGTAAGAGAACGAGTGCAGGTGGGTAAAATCAGCTTAAAATATAAATAAATACCGTAGTCTCCTTCTGTAAGATCTATACTGGGTTTGGCCACACTGGTTTCCTACCTCAGCAAGAACGTACTGGACAAAGCTCAGGGCCTTCAGGATGCTCAGTGAGTCAAATTACTTGAGCTGATTAATGATGTAGAAGTTTAATCTTAGCGATTTGGCTGCCGTTGGTCGGAACCTACCCGGTTTGTGAGATTTGAGTTGCTAATGTTTGTAGGCCTCCCTCAAACTCGAGTAGCTGTAGGCATGGCCATCTAATTATGCTCTAGCACATAATGATTAAGAGAATCCAGATCTGCCTGATTGTGTACGTGCTTTGGTGACACAGTAATTACAGTAATTTACATCGCATTGCTGATCACTATCCTGAAGAGAGGGTGAAGTCCTCTTACCCAAGTCTGTGAAGTGACTTTGCGTTGCATCTCTGGTCCAAGGTTTCAGAGCCAATTTGTAACTTGCTTGGTCCCTGGCATATATTTTTACAAACCCAACCCTTACGATCACGAAGATAACTTTCAAAACACGGAAATAAATTCCACCTGCTACCCTACTTGGCCAGTCTAAAACCACAGGTGTCTTCTTAGAGCGTGATGGCTCAACTCTGACATCCAACATACAAGAACTTGCAAGAACAGCAAGTTAGCTGTAAGCTCGCCAAGCTGTTTTCATGCACATCACACCTCACGAGACTCTCGAGAGGTACCACGTACCCGTACGTCTGCTTGAACGCTCATAGTGATGGCAGAGACTGGAGTTTCAACAAGCTAACATCAGTCTACGTATTTGGAAGGTGACCTGCTGTACCACACAACCTGTTTGACCCAAGCCATTCATTTCACAGCAGCGCAAAATGGTGTTGTCTTCCGTTTAACTAACTCACAAAGCACTTCCCTATAATTATATCTCTCTTTATCAGACAAACTGATGATTAAATTAAAAAAGAAAAAAAAACCCAAAGGACTAATCTGCTCCTTAGCCATGATTTGATTTCCTCTGCAAATATTAAGTTATAATAGCAGTGGCTTTTGTTAGAAATTTATTTTTAACTGCTTTTCTTCATGTGAACTAGACAAATGTATGTCGCCTGCCTAGAGCTTTTTAGAAAGAAGTGGTGAGCATTTTCCCCAAAAGTCTCTTCCTCTTAAAAAAAGATGAAATTAGTAAGAAATTGGAAAGCATCTAGCCAGATGGGTAGGTGGTGGTAGAAAAACAGAATCAAGTCATTTAAATTTAATTAGAACTTCTTCCAACTTTTCTCTCTTTGTTGAAATATCGTAAGAAACTTTATCTATTTGTCTATAATAATGCCCAGCAAGCTCTAACAACATCTGCCCTGAGTCAGCTGGGACTCAGTCTAAGGCTTGACTCAGTTCTCATTAGAGACCAGCAATCATTCCACATTTTTCCACGAGTCTCACAAACGTTCTTTCCATGAGTCTCACAAACGTTCTTTCCATGAGTCTCACAAATGTCTTTCAAAGGGTGAAGCACCACAGCTCTGACAACTCCCACTTACCTCAGGAGATTTCAGAAAACCTGCTTGTTTTAGGCAGCAGCCATCTCTGTATCCAAAGCTGACGTTTGAATGGCAAGCGGCTGAGGTGCCAAGAGGACTTCTCTCTTAACTTGCTGGTCTATAGTGTTCCTCCAGGTAGCTCCTCAGGGTTTCAGCTAAGGAAACAAGAGACAAAGACACAACCATGGGGTCAGAGAGGCTTTTTGGAAACCACCACATTGATGATTTCATAAAATGCACGTACCAAGACACAATACCAGTCACAATTTGCAAGTCACACACAGGCAGGTCCTTCTAATTCTATTTCTGTCTTCTAGTGCTTGCAATTCTTGCACCCTTGTTTATTAGTTCTGGGACCAAAATGTAATCCTTGAAACTAACCAAACTACACTTATCTAGTAAATATTTTTCCAGGATTTGTGATATTCTGTGTTTTGCATCTCAGGATAAAATCTACCCTATGGAGACATATGGGCTTTTAATGGAAAAGCTGTATCAAACCCACTTTGATAGCAAACCCAGGCCCTCAGCTCTAGAACCAGCATGCTGCTCAGTGTGTGTATGTTTAAAATGCAAAATTACCCTGAACTTACCAGTCCAGGTAAAGGCAACGGATTTCCTGGGTGATTTCTCGCACTCCTCAATCCTCCTCCAGGGAGCAAAGTCTGTTTGCTTGGCAGAATAGGCAGCAGGTCTGTCTGTCAGCCCTTGTACTCCACAATGGCACACATCAATTAAAAATACCTTCTAATCTGGGCTCTCCCAAAGCCCCTTTAGAGCCGTGTACCTATGCAGAGGGCTTGGAGAGCCCTGGGCTCTGCAGGAAGGGGTTAAATGGAGTGATACGCCGATAATTGGTGACACTGGCACGCTGGCAATGGGCACAGTCTGGGAAAGTGAACTTGAATACCAAGTTACACAATTGTCATTCAGGGGCATTTCCAAAGGATTCGCAGAGAGCTTGCCAGCTGCTTAGGCAAGGTTGATCCAGCTAAAAGGCTAGGTCTTCTCCAAACAAAGATAGAAACGTCAACTCTATTCAGGGTGATTTTTATTTCAGATTGAGAAGCTACACAAAGAGAGAACAAATATACATTGCCATGAGAGAAGGCGGGGGGGGAGAAAAAAAAAGAGAGAGCATCCTATTGTGTCACCCTCCTAATACAACAAACCATCTCATCCTGAGCCACGGGACTGTTTTCTCCCCGAGCAGGGAGGGTTTCTACGCCGAAGGGTGCACTACACAGTAAACACCTGTAATATCTACCCCAGGGTCACACACCCCCAGACACAGCAATATGGTCTTCTTTTTTTTTTTGCACATGTGCACATACATCTGTTCTTGGTCGATAATAAAAAGGCTGATACAGAGTCACATGGATCAAACCCACAGCTTTGAAACAGGAACAGTTACAGATGTTCACAAGGATCAACACACCCATATGGCACATGTACTTACTCAATGGAGTGGTTACTCGAAGCGCTACGTCTTATCTGAAGGCAGGTACCTTTTGTATCACTGATACTGGATTGTACTGGAGCAGATGGCAGTGAATTTCAGAGTTCATCTGTCTGTCAGTTTATTGAAGTAATTAATCAAATGGCTTAGCATATAAAAATACAAGAATCCTCCCTCCTAATTAGAGCAATTTGTGTTCATGTAGAAATAAAAAGCACACGCGCGGACACACGCATCAGAGGCAGGATTGCTGACAGAGAGCCTACAGGATAAAGAAAAACTCACTTTCCCTGTCCCACACCAGGACAGCACATTCTCCCTCCTGTCTCCAGGGACAACGGAGTCTCTCACCTTTGGTGCATAGTTAAATTCGAAAGCCAAACAGCAACTTGGAATTTGTCCTGAAGGGAACCAGGACAAGGCACCTTTAAGGATAATAAGGCAGATTGTGTACCTCTGCTGCAGAGACTCCTTGTGCCTTAGGGGTGGTCCTGCTGTCCCTGAATCTAGAGGGATTAATCAAAATCTAATCAAAATCTTCACCCTCACAAAGCAGTGAGTGAGTCAGGCTCAGTTTGCCATGAACAAGAAGCAATTCAGAAGAAGCAGCTCATCTCCCATTAGCAGAGGTACGCTCGGCTATTTCTAGTGCTAGGCATGGTCTCCATCCTGTACAGCACGTGCTTTGTGGATGACCTTACGAAAGTGTGGCCAGGATAGTGACAGAAAAAGTCTTAAGTAAGAATATATTCTTAAAAGACTGAAATATTCAGAGATGCCACCTCCATCCTGGTCCTCAGGGAAGTAACGTCAACAGAGCATCTACTGTGGGGCAGAGCAGGGAGGCAGCCAGGGCTGGGCTAGCTTGGTCACAATGATTTGACTTATTAAGTGTAAAATGTCATTAAGGTATTGCCTTAATGAAGTAGGGTTTTCTTCAGCCCAGCGCCTCCTCCAAAGTTGAAGCTACATCTTTATCCCCTCATAACAGGACGTGATACGGTCTATGTCCTGAAATGGGACTAGAATATCTTCAAGTTTAATCTATGTACTACAGGAGCCTGGTCCTGCTGGGGTCTGAGCAGACTCCAAGGACCACAGCAGACTCTGCAAGAGGGATACAGAGAAGGAAAACCAACCAAAAAATGAGGAAGCTTTGCTTCTGCATCGACACTGACCATCTAGAAAACACATTTTTCTTGTGGGAGGCACCACGCCATAAGAATACCGTGAGCACATAAAATGCCTCTAGTTATAGCCAACAAGTTTTGAAAACGTTCCTTTACTGCTGCTTTACTGAACATGAGCATCTTAAGAGGACTAGACCAAACCTTTACGCTGCTAAGGAGGTATCATCTCCATCAGAAGTCCACAGGCCACTGAATGCTCAGGAAATCACATGAATACACACCAGCGCTGGCCCTGGCCCGTCTGTTTTGTGGTATTCCTTCTGGTTCTTTTAAAAAAGCTACAATCCAAACCAATCAATATTTGGAGTATTTTTTTATGGTTAAGCACAATTCTTTCCGTGGGAATGTAATCCCGGGGGATTCAGACATGTGTAAACAGTTTCCATCAGAGAAGATCTCCCTTGGTAATTTCTTTCTGCCACATGTAACTGCAATTAACTTGTGTTGCAGCGACACACCAAGATGCAGTTTAGCTCCAGTTACTAAATCCAGGCTTGCAAAAGCAGCATATTACTTTCTCAGCATTGTTATTGGAAGGAGCAAGCGAAAGGTACCCTGAGGAACATCTAACACCACATTTCTTGGTCTCTGTGGCTTAAAACCACGCTGTTAACTTTACATTACGACAGGGTTGGCTCAAAATTCATTTCCTCGCGCTGGTTCCTGTCGGTAGGCCTGCTTGCCTTCCAAACAGCATCTATGGCCTTGGGAATGACAAGTCTAAATGTTTTTTGAGCAGGACTTCAAGTCAGGACTGTTGAAATGTCCACAGTCCTCACTTCCTGCTGGCACAGAGATCAGTGTTAAATCCAAATGAGATTTCATAGCTGCTGAGGATGATAGAGCTGCTGACACAGAATTTGATAAGTAACAATAGCAGGAACTCTTCAATGAAAAAGAGATTTTCTTTTTTTCCTTTTCTATTAAAAAAAAGCCATCCTAGAGGGAAGATAACTCTTCTACTTCTACACTTCTCCCCTTCCATTCCTCCAAAAAGAGAAGTGATCATTCTGCACTAACATGCTATTAATACTCTGGTATCAATACTCAAATATATTTATAAACCCTCAGATGTTAATTTTTTTTTAGATGGGTGATAATTGTTAGCTAACGACGAACTTGACTTCAAGGTCTGGTCCTAGCCTGCTTGATGATTCTTTGTGTGACTCCAGAAAGTGTTCTTTCACCTTTTTTCTGCATTTATTCATTTCTGCAGCTGTGAAATGGTACCCGCTGGTCACAAATGGCTGTAAAGACCCCATGCAGAGAATGAATACCATGTTAGCATCAACTTCCCAAGCCGCTGCTCAGATGTGAAGACAGAGAGCTACAGGAGCCAAATAAGGCTCTCCATCACCTCTTGTCAGGCTTAAAATATTCAGTGGCAACCATCTCAAGTGTTGCCCAATGTTGGGAAAAAGGTTTCAGATAATTTGTCACACCCTTTTCCCTCCCCTGTGAAACTGAATCACAGAGTCACAGAATGGTGGGGTTGGAAGGGACCTCAGGAGATCATCCAGTCCAACCCCTCTGCTAAAGCAGGTTCCCTACAACAGGTTGCACAGGAAGGCGTTCAGGTGGGTTTTGAACTCTCCAGAGATGGAGACTCCACAACCTGTCCTGGAAGCAGCAAGTGAACATGGCTTTCATCAATATGCTTGCATAGATAACAAGGGCTTCTTTGTCCTCGGAGAATAATGGCTCCCATGCATTTATCTGAGGAGCATTTGTCCTAGCTATCCTGCAAGGAGAAATGTGGGTCAATCCCTGATCCAGAACTGTACCGTTATTTCTCTGTGGTCATGGCTAGCAGCCAGGAGCAACTTATCAGATCTCCACGCTGGCACGCTGCGTGCTTCGTTGTTGCTCGGTGATGGTGAGCTTCAGAAACATCAGCACCCAGCCTCTGCCTCTCCCTGCAAACCCTGGCCAGTCAGCAGGCAAGGATTTGCATCGTCTCTGCTGCACGCCAGACAAATGCCTGCGGTCTTTTTGATGCTATCTGTATCTAAATGCAGAGGAAAAGATGCTTCCTTCAGTGCCTTAGCTTCTTTAGCCACTTGCTTACACTGTCCTGTGACCCTCCCCCTGTGACCCACCAGCTCTTCCTTCTTTTCTCCACCTTTACGCCCATACTACCAAGACAACTGCTTTGCTTTTACTTGAAAAGCTCTTTCTTCCATTGAAACTAGCAGGAAACAAAGCCACCAAGGCTCCTAATTTAGATGTTGAATCCACGGTGAAGTCTTGTTATTTTACCTGAACCTAAGCTTTCATGGCATCCCAGCTGGAGATGGAAGGAGGCAGATATAACAGGGCATTGTGCTCTCCTTGACTCAATCACGTCTGCTCTCTGAAATGAAACTCACACTGACACCACCTCCCCTGCTTCCTCTGAGTGAACCCAGCAAATGCACACGCTGGATCTCCTCTGTCACAGAGTCATTCGTACTCTACCACAACCCAACTCTGACTTCATGAAGAAGTTCTTCACTGTGAGGCTGGTCAGACTCTGGAACAGGTTGCCCAGAGAAGCTGTGGATGCTCCTCCCTGGAGGTGTTTAAGGCCAGGCTGGATGAGGCTTTGAGCAACCTGGTCTAGTGGAAGGTGTCCCTGCTGCTGGCAGGGGGGCTAGAACTGGATGAGCTTTAAGGTCCCTTCCAACCCAAACCATTCTATGATTCTATGATGTAGACTTTAATTATTCAATTCCTTTCAGATTTTGGAAAAGTTCATTATTATTTAAGATTTAGTGCTCTGTGTCTCAAGAGTGCTTTCCAAACACTGCAACTCCTCTAAGTATCTCTAAATGTAATTTCCAGAAAAGGAAGCCCAGGCAGAGGATTTATGTGACCTGCCTCATTCTGTGCTGTTCATCAGTCACAGGATCAGTCAGTAAAGGCAGGTCTGCGTGTGATTATGAATTGCCACGGACCAGTTAAAAATCAATGAAGATGTGATATTTTCCCTTGGTGAGAGTTTGTTTTTAGGTCCTTTGACTTCCTACCTGAGGCCCATTGCTCATTGCCTGTGGGAAGGTCAGGATTAAAACTGATGATTTCCAACAGGAAGGTGCTTTCCAGTGGCTGCAGAAATGTGCTGCACTAGCAGAGGACCAGAGTGAAGATCCAGCCCAGATTTTGTTGTCCAACACTGGAAATCTCTGCAGAAAGAGGTGGTGGCTTTGTATTTTTTGCGAGCTCTTGAGGACATAACCTACAACATAGAGCAGGGCAGGGTGGTCAGTCACAAAGATACCAGGGCCTTTGACTTGACTGAAAGAGGAACTGCCTAAACCCTGAAGTTTTCATTACTCCTGCTGTAAAATATGGAAGAACCATAAGAGAATGAGTCTTAAGAATGGTGACACTGGGTCACGTCCATCTCTGTCACTGGCCACAGTAAATGTCCAGGGGAGAGTATAGAGCAAGCACATATGAAACCTTCCTGCCCCTCGTACTGTGCCCCCAACCTCTTGCCACCTCCAGCTCAGGGCACTGCCTTGTTACTCTACTGCAGCAGTAACAAGGCTGCCCAGAAAACACAAAGCAGAGGTTGTTTCACCGCCTGATTTGGTACTTTGGCTGGCTCCACATTTCTGTTATGTCTGAAGGACACAGTCCTGTTTGTCACATGCCTGCAGGGGAAGCCCTGGGTTTGGCCCTAGTCTGTTTTCAACACAAAAGCCATCCTGATTGCAAGAGCCATCCCCAGAAGGGTTTAAAGTCCTTTGCAATTACTGAATCTTGTAGTGCAATTACCAACACACCAGCTGAGACTCAGCCAAAGCTCAGTTCCTGGGAATAATGGGTCTTTACTGAAAATATCCTAACAGCAGCCAAGTGCTCACTGCAGCTTTTCAGGCATCCATAGCCACATCTCACAGCACAGAACAAGCACCTTTCTCCGGATGAGAGAAGGTTACTGCTCCACACTCTCAGAGCTACTCTTTAAATTACCAAGTCTCCCAAACCTCTGGTGAGTTAAGGACAGGAACAAGGCAGGATGCAAACTACTTTCCCAAGGACCAGCTGGAGCCCTCAAAAATTTGTCCTCATTTGCCCACTCTCCCAATTATACCTGAGCCATCAATACATAAAAACAGCACAGGAAATTCCAGGAAATGGGATGAGATCGGGCAGTGACGGATAAAGCATGGAGTAGAAAGTCAATCCTGGAGAAGAAGAAATAAAAGATGGTCCAAAACAGTCAAAGAAACAGCAACTGAAAAAGAGAAGGTAAAAGTGGAAGAATAAATGGCATCAGAGACAAAAAGAGACTGCGTATGCCATACACTTGCACACTCTTCTCTTCCATATTCCCATGTCTTTCTCCCAAAAAAGCAATCACTGTACTAGAGGGTAGGACATGAGCTGTCTGTAGCCTGCATTCCTAAGGAGAGAATTTATATCTTCTAAAAAAAACCCCAAAAACACTAAAACCAAAAGAAAAATAGTGTTTTCTAGATGGAATTTATTCCCTCTTCAAATAAAAAGCAACTGACTAAAGGTTTCCAATTTAGTCACCTTGGGAGACCATAAGCATATGTCTGGTGAAGAGACACTGGAGTTCAGTACCACACTGGCACCAGATTCATGGAGTGCCTGGGTGAGAGCACAGAGCAGGTACCACCAGCTGCACCTGCACTGCTGCTGAGCACCTTCTCAGCTCATGGCCTCTTGGAGTGAGGCTACACAGGGACCTGAAATAGGGAGCTCCCCGTGTAACACATTGCACTGCCAGTCAAGGACAGCATCCAAAATGCACATCCTTCAACAGCCCTTTCATTTCTCTCCCAGTGGCCTTACCTGAAGATCCTGACCACCTGAAGCAAATGGCAAGTCTATCTCACTGGGCTTTGGATCAGGATTCACGTTGTTACAAGGGCAGTTGTTGGAACGCGCCAATTTTTTCACAGTCCCAGAGAATGTAACATTTGATCTTTTACATTTGTACCTTGAGGAAAAAAAAGTCTGAAGCCAGGTGGAGAGCCCTAGAAGATGCAGCATAGCCATCGTGAGGAATGGGAACATCACAGAAAAACAAGAAATGGAATTTCTGAAAAACAGATGATACAGAAAAGACCAAGAAGATGTTCTGCCAAGCAGTAGTTACCCAGTGTTCCTGCTTCCATGGAAAATTCTGGGATCCCTGTTGCTGTGCATGAACAACAAAAGAACTGGCACCTTGGTAAGTCTAAAGTAGGGCTTCTGTAAGATTACAGATTTCTGGCAGGTTAAGACCCAAATACTCACGGCTCATATAAACCCTCTGGCACCTGTTTCCAGGAGAAGGAGTGTTAGATTTCCTTGGTTAAATCCCTGCTACGAGAATGATCTGACCTCCTTAAATCTGACTGCTCTAACAAGCTTTACAGGGGACTAGACGTTCACATTGCTGCAAAACATGGCAACCCACTAGTGGGGACTGGGAGGTGCATTCTTCAGCAAAAACACTAAGACAACTCTGAGGTATTGGCTTCCATTTACCATTTCCTGGGATCTACTGTCATAAAGAATGTGCCACAGCCTGTGGCATGCTGCTACTAGGATGAGGCACAATCAAGCTGCAGCACCACAGGGAAGAAAGATCAATACAGCAATGGCAAGGTGCTGCCTGTGAGGCAGCCCAGCCCTTGGACTTGCCCAGGTGAATACTTTTACCTATGGGCAACAACAGCTTTGGGGTGAAAAAAATTAAAATTGAGAAATGTTCTAATCTGAAATGGTGCTGTGATGCTTCATGGGAACTGTGATTTGAGTGCTGCCTGCTCTCTTGTCCTGATCCCAGCTGCACATGTGATGGTGAGGGAGAGCATCAGAGGAGCTCAGTGTCTGATAGGGGATAAAATGCAACTACAGAACCCAGCCCACAGGGAACAGTCATGATTTTCAGCTACCTTCAGACATCTATAACTGCTTTAAAATCAAAAGTATTTGGGGTTCTGGTGCATTCAGATTTTTCAAAGAAATAATCAGACTTGTTTGTTTTTTTTTTTTTTTAAAAAAAGTTTTGTTGAAGAATAATTTTTTTAAACCTCCAACATTTTTCAAAACACTTCTTATTTGTTGACTTTCATTGTCAGCTACAAAGTGCGCTTTTGGTTTCCTGAGTTGAAAGGAGTTGAGATGATTCTAATGGGAGGAAATGCAAAGTTTCAGTGGGTCTTGATCTGCTAAAAATGAAATAATAAATACTGGGCAAAGGTTGTCCCCAGAGAATTGTGTTTGTCTCCTTCCATTTTGAAGATGAGCCAAGGAATGACCAAATTTTGTGGACATGGGTTATAAATAAACTGGTTAAAAAGAAACTCCACCTGCAGTTTCTCAGTGGGCTGACTAATCCTTTCCTACTTCGATTGTTTGCATAGCCCTGCTGCACACGATTAAACAGCCAGTAATGACACACTCACTGTGTTTTCCCCTCAGAAGTAGCCACATCTCATTCTCAGAGTCTTTTTTTGCAAAACTGTGTCCTTTTACCAGGAAGGATGCTTTGCAAATGAAGGCTCCTGCTGCTGCTGCTGCTGCTGCTGCTGCTGCTGCTATGAACCTGGAGCTGCCTCTTCCTAGTGCTGTAACATAAACATCAGCAACTGGATATCTTTCCAAGATAGCTTCCTCTGAAGCAAGAGAGGAGAAAGAAAAAGGGAGACTTAGCATTACTTTACATCAAAGCTAAGTGTAAATATATATATTGCTGAATTAACAGCGTGGAAACTGACCATATGTAATCATCTTGCTAAAGTAGCCAAGGGGAAGCATCCCAAGTCCAGGCAAATCTTGGCACGTGCACAACCATAATTTTGTAACTTTTTGCTGTCCAAAAAGCCAAGATAAATCAACAGGATCTTTGCAGTTGAGTTTGCTGGACTTTGTTCAGCTTTGGGGTGCAAATTCAGGTTAAGTATGTTGTAAAGGTAAAAAAGGAGGAGTCAGAATCCAGAAGCATTTGGCTCAGCCTCAAGCAAAGGTTACCATCTGCCACCAAGTGTTAGCCTGGCCCGGCGCCACCCAGAATTACTACATGTAAGCTGCTGCTGGAAGGACATTTACAGCAGGACCAAACTCCTAGCAAGAACAGGTACGCAGCTGTCCCTACATGCAGAGATCACTGAACTACACAGGATTAGAAACTCACCTCTTCCCCTTTCAAGCCAACACTCAGACTTGCCTGTCGTCAGTTCCCACTCAATGTGTGTTCAGTGTGTTTTTTTCCTCCCCTGTTCAATTTTACCAGAAGAGGGATATGACTTAACTTGTTTGGACTGAACTATTAAATAAATATGAGCAGGACACATTGTGCTAGCAAAGGAGCATGCGTGGTTTCGTGAGGGAACTGACTTCTTGAGTTCTTGATGTTGTCACAGGCAAGCCTCTTTCAGACAGATTTATGCTGGAATAGACTCAGCGTTTTTTTTCCAGCCCTGGAGGGATTACTTGAACAAAATTTGTGGTTCCTCTGGATTTTTGCCTCAACAGTTTGGTTAGAGGAAAGGAGAAAACCAGTCCTTGATCTGCACTAAGATCTCCTATGTTTGGTCCCAAAATCTGAGAGTTATTCACCAAAAGGCAGGAAAGCTGCTATGAGCTACAATGCAGTGGGGGGATGCAACAAGGGCTGGATCCCTATAAGCTATTAATTCAGATATGAAACTATTATTTTTTTTTAAAAAAGAAAAAGCTAGCTTTCAGGATATATTTGACATTTTTAAGGGACTGGGGAACAGGAGAGGAAGAGGAGTGGGAGAAAAATGTTGCTTCATATTGTGTCTGTTATGATCAGTAAGTGTTTCCAGGCCAGAAAGTAAATTTAAGCAACATTTTCACCCACTCTGGAGTTTCTAGACTGCATTTCCACTCGAACAGCAGCACAATAGGCTTCCTAATTTTTCCCTAGAAGAAGCACATAATGGGCTTGTCTACTTCCCCATCTCCAACCCGCATGAGCCTTTACTAACAGAAGTCTTGTTAAACCAGGAGTCTCGATGGCGTTGTTTTCACATACATGTACCTGTGTGTGCACGTGCAACACACACACGTACACATACGAATTATCAAAATACTATTATAAAGCCAGTGTTCTTTCTCAACACCCTTTCACTGCCCACCCCACCTCCCTCCCCCTTCCCCAGGCCACTGTATTTCATAACAGACTGGAACTGAAAACTCCCAAGAGCCATCCAGCCCTTGTTTAGCACTGCAAACGTCTAGGTGCGTTAACAAGTCCCCAGTCCACCTCTAGGACGCGTGTTGACGAACGGCCTCTAGTTCACAATACTGATTCCTTGGATTCAGGGTCTGCTGTACTGGTTGTGTTAGAGACTTGGTTTTTGTGGGTTACCAAAGGTGATGTTTCCCCTTCAGACTTGCTGTTAGCAACTGCTTCTACGTTGACTTCCTTTAGCTCCTGCTCTTTTTCTTTCTTTTCTTTTTCATTCAGGTAATTAAGGATGCCGGCTCCTAGGGCATCCCCTTCCACATTCACAACCGTGGTGGTTCGGTCCCTGGTTAAGATCAGAAACAAACAAAAAACAAAGCAGCAGGCTTTTAGCTTTTAAGAGAGTTACAACACAATAAAGGGAGCTGACAGGTTGCCCAAGGAAGTTGTAGATGCCCCCTCCCTGGAAGTGTTGAAGGCCAGGTTGGATGAGGCTTTGAGCAACCTGGTCTAGTGGAAGGTGTCCCTGCTGCTGGCAGGGGGGTTGGAACTGGATGAGCTTTAAGGTCCCTTCCAATCCAAACCATTCAATGATTCTATGATCCACCCCTTGCTGATCAGTGGAGCAAGACAAGGGAGATGGCATTACCACAAGTATTTTCCACAGAAGTATCAGAACTAAAAATGTGCACTGGAGATGGTTTTAAGATCAGCCCAACTGTAATGATCAACTGCTTCCGGTCTCTCAGTGGATTGCAGCAATAGTACTACTCTTCCTTAGGCATCCTTCTTTTCCCAGCCCACCTCCTTCCTCTTCCCCTTCCCCAGGCCAGCATTTTTCAAATACAAGTTCAGGGACTTAATTTGGGCTTCTCCAGAAGGTGACTCAGAGCACCCTGTGCTCTCTAACTAGAGAGACTCATTCCTTAACCCAAACACCTACTTAAGGGGTCCTTCCAAAAGCAGGCAGAATTACAGTGTTCTCTGGATCTCTTGCTAGTAGCACCTCTCCTAATCCTTGGTCCTACAACACAAAACTACTGTGTCCCAGGGTCTAACAGAGGAGGTTTATGGGTTCGTAAAGAAGAACAATTTCTTCATGTGCCTTTTGAGACTTCTGTTAGTCATTCTGCAGCCTAACTTCAACCTGTACTCAACTTGGAACTGTGGTCCTCTCTGGTAATTAAAACATCTGGCATTAAAACAAGATACAGGACTCTTCCCTCCCTCCTTTCCCCTTTTCTTACCACAAGGCTGAGTTCTTTGACTAGAACAGTGTTGACCACAGAGGGATGCTACATATTTCAAATAAAAAAAGGCAGTCAGCATGAGACAGGGTGAGGGCAGCCCGGGGTGAAAGGAAGAGCAAACTTTTCACTCTTGCCTCCAAGCACTTGGGAGTACAGCTTGTGGAACACACAGCTACCACTGTAATCCCTTAGGAAGATGGGATACAAAGGGCTAGCCACTGCTTTGCCTCTTTCTCCTGTCCTTTGGACATGGGTGATCCCCAGTTGGTGACAGCAAGAAAGAGTTTGATGGCCCTAATGAAGCTGTAGGAATATGATTGTGCTCCACAGACGTGTGCGGGGCGGGAAGGGAAGGAGGTGATACAGCTGCCTTCTTCCTCAGCCTCTGGAATTCAAGACTATCCTTAGGCATCTTAATTTCCACGTCTGCTGTGGAAGTACACCATCTATACAGAGAGGCTGGTGTTTCCAAAAAGCAATGCAGAGGGATTATGTACAGTTTAAACCAGGAACTGCCCAGAAACTCATTCACTGGAAAAAAACCCCAATGGGATTCAGATCACTTGACCCATACTGACCAGTGATTTCAGCTCACTACCCAACTTCAACCAGAGGGCTTGAAAGCAGATTATGCTTTTAAATTATCAGATCATGCTTACTTCACTAGCATTTAAACTCTAAGCATGCAGGGATTTGAGTGCTCAGATGCTTATTTGAGGAAAAGCAGAGACACCCCTTTCCATGGGGCGATGAAATCATCTGCATTTGACATTTACCACTTACACTTATCACGCACTTATGGCTGGGTCCCCAGTACTTAGAGCAAAATACATCTTCTAGGCTCTCCTTAATCGAATTTAGGTAGTACAGAAGGTAAATTTAGGCCTTAACAAGGACATCACTATGCTAAGTGATGAGATAAGCTCTTCCAAACAGAGCTGGGTAAGGAGAGAAAACCTCACTTTTCAAGGAGGGGAATGGTTCTTGGAAAGAAGAGAAGGAGCTGAGCAAAGGGCTGACCTTTTAGCTCTTTCCCACAAGATGGAAAGCAAAGGTGGTGATACTGTGTACTGAACTTGTGACTCCCAGCAGCATGCTCCAGCTGTGACACTGCTCACAGCTGTGATGAGAGCCACAAACC
>NW_010336932.1:0-18745 GCF_000700745.2 Antrostomus carolinensis | reverse complement strand
CCTGCCCTGCCAATGGACAGAACCTCTCTGTGACACTTGTGTTGGTGCTTTGACCAGTCTTGAACTATAAAAATAGTTCAAACAATAGCTGACAACAGCTTCTGATGGAGACTGCTTCACACATGTGACCAAGAAAGCTTTCCACTACTATTCAGACTCAATTTCCTTCCCTCCACCCTTCCCTTTTAGTCTCCAAATAACTTCCAGCAATATCAACACCTTCTTTCTTGAACAAAATTTTAACAATTCTTCTAAACGGAAATGAACCAGGGAGAAATATCACAGAATCACAGGGGCTGGAAGGGACCTCAGGAGATCATCCAGTCCAACTCCCCTGCTAAAGCAGTTTCCCTACTCCAGGTGGAACAGGAAAGCCTCCAGGTGGGTTTGGAACATCTCCAGAGATGGAGACTCCACACCCTCTCTGGGCAGCCTGTCCCAGGGCTCCGGCACCCTCACAGGAAAGAAGTTTTTCTTTAAGTTTGTCTGGAACTTCCAGTTTGTACCCACTGCCCCTTGTCCTGTCATCAGCCACCACTGTCTGGCCCCATCCACTTGGCCCCCACATTTCAGATATTTATAGACATTGACCAGATCCCCTCTCAGGCTGCTCTTCTCCAGGCTGAACAGTCCCAGCTCTCTCAGCCTCTCCTCGTTAGGCAGATGCTCCAGGCCCCTCATCATCTTTGTGGCCTCCACTGGACCTTTATGGCCCTCCACTGGATCTATGTTTCAATAAAGACTGAGTGAAAAAGCTGAAGAGGGATTTTAGCATACTAACTGCTTTAATTGAGACGGGACCACCTTTTCCATTAGCTGTTAAGTCACCTGTCCTGTAGGCAGCTGTAGTTTGTAGGGTTTTATTTTATACTGTGCTACTTGGACTACCCTGCTGCAGGTTTCCAGCTGAACAGGCTAGATGTCATGCACCAGCAGATACGTGTGGCCTGAAGTACTTACACAATCCAGTCCACTGCTAATATCAAGGAGAGATCGTTGGTCGGAAGTCCGATGGCCTCCAAGATGATGGCGATGGTGAGGACTCCTCCGGCTGGGATCCCAGCTGCACCCACGCTGGACGCAGTAGCTGTCACACTGCAAATCAATTTGTGTACCCAGTTAGCAGGAGCTCTGCAGCACTCCTCTCCTACATTGACGTCAACACTCTTCCCAGCTATGGGAATTGTAAACAAACTCTACAGCATGGGACACACAGATCATTTGCTTCCCAGGCAAACCCTTTCCTGCCTGTCACAAGGACAGAGCACAGTTGCTCAGCAGGTATCCACAGCAGCTACCAAAGCAGTGGCTCTGTGTTTAATACCATGATTGGCTTTTCAGAAAAAAAAACCCTACAAAAACAAACCAACCAAACAAAAAACCCCAACCAACACAACTATATCCTGCTGCCTTACTAATAGATCCATTTCCAAGCCATGTATCAGTTCTAATACGCTGAGTACGTTGTATCTCCTGGCCCCAAATGTATAAAGGTAAAACTTACATGGTACTGTCCCTTGTGTCTTGTTTGCATTCAAACACAGACCCTAAATCAGGGGCTGGAAACCTGTGGTGCACGTGCTGTAGACATGGACCACGCGCTTTTTCACATGTAGATGTCTACAACTGAGTTTTCCTTGGGTTATCGCTGCATAATCCTCAGGCCTGTGTTAAACACCTGATTTACTAAGTGTACCTGAAAGGCTAATTTGGCCATTTGCAAAGAAAACAGTGCCCCAGCCCTGCCTTAAATAGACAAACAATATATTGGGAAATGCAATAAGGAAGGAAATAAAATGTGGCCAAGGAGAGTAAAAAAAATGCCAGGAACTGGCCGTAGGAGGCACCTGGTGGATACAGCTATGGCTTCTCTGCACAGTGAGGGGCTAGAACTCCTTGTAGGATCCTCACTTCAGGGATTTTGAGGAGGGAAATGAAGAGAATGACACTTCATGGGATATAAGAGGATATTCCAGGCATGGAGGGGAGAGAGTGGTAGAGAAGGAGGCAGGCAGGACTGAGGTGGTGGAGGGGATAATGGAGCAAAGCAGTCAGGAGTGTGATCTGGGAAGCTAGCGATGCGATGGTAGGAGGGGCAGAGATAAGCAGCAGCAGAGTCTTTAGTATAAAATTGATACATAAGGAACTGAGGAGCTAGCAGGAGGATTTTCTAAGACATCCAGAGGGGGAATCAGGGGTAGCTTTCTGGGTAGAGCAGCACGCCTCAATTACCCAGCTTAATGGTGAGTGGAGGGTGGGGGAGTGAGAAGCTTAAGGAAGGAGAGGAATTTTGTGTGAGGAACAGCTTTAAACAGCTCAAAGTCTGTTTCAGAATTCAATTACCCCTCCCAGGTTCCACCTTTTATTAAACTGAGATTCTGGCAAATCTTATAAAGCTTGAAAGACTCCATCCTTTAATCACTCTATAATTATGTTTCATAGCAGTTTGCAAGCTTTAGGTCAGAGATGTGGAATGCAAACTGCTAGCTATTAACAGAGAGACCACAGGCTTGAATGTGTTTTGGGGGCCAGAAGGATGTGGTTGCAATAGAGAGCAACTTACAGAATCGTGAAGATTTGCCCAGGGTTGAGGTCAACATTGTTCAGCTGAGCAATAAACACAGCTGCCATGCACTGAAAAATAGCAGCACCATCCATGTTCACCGTCGCCCCGATAGGAAGGATAAACCTGCTGATCCTCTTGTCGACTCCATTGTTCTCCTCGATGCATTTGATCATCGACGGGAGAGTGGCTGAGCTAGAAACAGAGAGCAGAGAAAAATCAAACACAAAGCACCAGGCTGCACTGAATGGCAGGTCAATCTCTCATGGCTTTCATGTTTCTAACATGCTGCAGGCAGGACTGTCAAGACAACGATGCCATTTTATAGTCCCTCCCTGTCAGGATAGCAATGAGACACCCTCGTTGTTGGGTCTTGAGCAGCAGGATTTAATAATCTGCTTCCATTCAGAAAGAGTTGATAAGGACTGAACTCCCAGATGCAAGAACTCAGGACTTAACACAGCACACAGCCTAACAGGGTCTCAAAATCAAGTCTCAAACCACAAAAATACATCCAGCAGATGCCAAGTTAAACACAAGAGATGAAACAGCAATCTCTGTTAATGTTGTACTAGTACCTTCAAAAAATGAACAAACAATTAAAAAAAACCCACCCCACACTGTAGGATTTATTTATTGCATTATAAATTACATGGTTTTATTCATAAACCCTCTTATGTACTTCAGCTCCTGAAACAAGCATGCATCTGCTTTTGGAGATGGCCTGAAATTATTTTATATAGTTATGATATTTGATCAGGTGTTTGCTGCTTGAGAAAAGTGTAAATGACATGCCTGATAGTTTGGTTATGACAAATAAAAGCTGATCAGGCCAGATCTTTGAAATCAATAACGTTAAGTCCCTTTACACTAGCTAATAAGTCTGCTCTGCTCCTGCAAAATTAGTCTAAACTTGTTCCACACCCTTCTAGACTTGGAGAACTAAAGTGTCTTGGGACAAAGTCCCTCACTACTGACAATCACTTTACTTAAAATGGAAAGGACAGCTGTCAGAATGTTTTTAAGGCAAATACTTTCACCTTTTCCTCCAAAAATCTCCAACTCAGCACCATGCTACAGTCCCAATATTTTGAGGAATTGTTTTTAACAGCTGACAATCAGTAGGTGCTGTGTGGCAGGCTGCTGACAGCAGTGAGAGCCTCTACGCTCAGAAGTCTCTTTTTGCAACCTCAGGAACAATATTCACTCCTAAAACTCACCACAGTTTGGTGTCGGGATATAATCAGTTTACAGTGACAAATCTAACTGGGCTATAATCCCAAAAGAAGCACAGAAACCCACCTGGAGCAAGTGGCAAAAGCAGTGGTAAGTGGTGTGATAAGTCCTAAGAGAAAACGATACGGATTTTGACGTGTGGATGCAAAATAAATAAGCGGCAGAATGATTCCTCCGTGGATGAAGTGGCCCAGAATAGAGGCAAAGATGTATTTTCCCAGGCTGGTCACCAGAAGCACAATATCTTCCATTTCCACGATCTTGCTCCCAACAAGGAACATAATGCCAATAGGTACATACCTGTGTGAAGAAATACTGCCTGTCATTAAGTAGAATCAAAAATTAAATACAATCAAAAAGCCTTGAGAAACATGCTGTTCCCTGTCCTGGAGATAACATTCTTCTAAAGAATGTGCTGCCTCTCCTGAAGGGTAGCACCTTATTCACCACACACACAGGTCAAGGAAATTTGGAAGTCCTCTCTAACACTCTTGCTTAGTGGAAGGCAAGCAGCCAAACTGAAAAAGCTTTGTTCACCTAGGCCCTCAAAGACACAGCTCGGAGAGTGTCGAAGGGAAGCCAAGTGGGAAGCAGAAATGCTGGCAGAAGCTATCAGGATAAGACCCCGGTGCGGAGTTTTCATCCATCAGAGAGGAAGGCAGGCAAAGACCTAAAGCTAAAGTCACTGCTGAAGGAACAGCAGATGGTAGGAAAGAAAAAGGAGCAGTATCATAGAATCACAGATTGGTTTGGGTTGGAAGGGACCATAAAGCTCATCCAGTTCCAACCCCCCTGCCAGCAGCAGGGACACCTTCCACTAGACCAGGTTGCTCAAAGCCTCATCCAACCTGGCCTTCAACACTTCCAGGGAGGAGCAGCCACAGCTTCTCTGGCCAACCTGGGACACTGTCTCACCACCCTCACACCAAAGAATTTCTTCCTCACATCTCATCTCCATCTCCCCTCTGCCACTTTCAAGCCATCACCCCTTGTTCTGTCACTCCCTGCCCTTGCCCAAAGTCCCTACCAAGCCTTCCTAGAGCCCCTTCAGGTACTGGGAGGCCGCTAGAAGATCTCCCTGGAGCCTTCTCTTCTCCAGGCTGAACAGCCCCAACTCTCTCAGCCTGTCCTCATAGGAGACTGGATCATGTCATGGATCATGTCACTGGAGCAGAGAAAGGGGTGGAAGAGTAGGATCTTACACATGTGGTGACTACCAGCAGAAGTATGAAGTTAGGTCATTAAAACGGTAGACATACTGGCTGCCAACATAGCAGTGTAGGAATGAAAAAGCTATGTCTGTACCAGAGAGCTCAGCTAAAGGCTGCTGATGCACATGCCAAAGATAGCAATTAACTCTGCTATTTGCCTACAAAGATTAAGTTAAATGATCAGGCTTCCAGAGCTTCCCTCAAGCCAGCAGCCACGTTCATTCCTACGCCTCCTATGTAGAAACATGCCACGTACACCTACGTTCCTATGCCTCCTATCTAGAAACATGCCACGTCTTAGGACACCAATGTTTGTTTGAGGTTTGCTTTGTCAGGAACCCTTGGAGCTGCTCCAGGGGAAGGGCCACCTGCAGGCCACAGCCACACCTCTGGTCCCAGCAGCGCAGCTGGAAACAGCCCTGAAAGGACAGAACTGCCTTTGGACCTACAGCACAATGGCTACTCAGTGTCCTGCAGGAATCACTTCAGGTCCAGGGTCAGTTCCTCTGAAGGTCTACTTGGGATGTCTGTGTCTGAGTACTTCTGCTGATGCTGTCCATGCTCCATTCATTTCTGCTTCTAAGATTAAGAAATACTAAAAGATCACCCACCTCTCCAAAACCCTGCCCTGGGCACACACATAACCACAAAAGATCTGCCTGTACGTGTCAGGAATAAAGAATGTTTTTTCTCCCACTCTCCTCTCCAATCCAATGCCCATGTTTGGAGATGCTGGTCTGTGGAGTCAGGATGAACTTCAGAAGGTTTGGCTAAGCGTGCAAAGGTTTGGAAAGGTGGGCAAGCTTTAAGGTTGCTCAGATCACTCACTTCTTTCCTAACCTGCTTCTCCCTCAGTGGTTCTGCAGCTCCTCTGTTCTGTGCAGACAGCACATCCCTATGTCTCAGATCAATGTGAACATCCCCTCTCTGACCTCCCTTGGCCAAACATCTAGGGTGGCCTGTTGAACCTTCCCCACTTAGCCTCTGCCAATGCTGTGACACACTGCCTTTCAACTACACCTCTGAGCACCCCAATTAGCCAGATGTACCTGAGCCCTGGTCCTGCACGAGCTCTGCAAGCATGAACACTGGATTCAGAGCTGACACTGGACCCCTCCCCTTGAAGTGGGAAGCTGGAGGAACTGAAAGTTGAGATCAAAGTGCTGCTAAACACCAGAGCAGCTGTTGAATGGGACTAGATGTGAGCTCAAGCTGCCTCTTCTCTTGGTAGCATGATTTCAGTCATTCCAAAGTATCCTCTGGGAAGTACATGCAGCTTGGACAGGCTTTGAATAAATAGCAGAACGACACAAGAGCTTTAAGGAAGGAAAGAGAACAAGTAAGGGCTACAGTTAACTGCAGTGTTAAGAGTCAGCTGTGGTCTCGATAATCCACACAGTAAAGGATTACATACCAACTGATTGGCTTGAAGTGTTAGCACTGTAATCAGCTGAATACACGAACTGCCTCTTACCAGTATTCAGTGTCCAAGGAATTACACTCAAGAGTAAAAGACTTAAGCTGCTTTGAGACTTTTAATTTTTCAATCCCTTATGACAGCAACTAACACTAAGATCTGCCTGTGGTAAAATCAAGTGTTTTGTTAAAACCTTTCTGCTACTTAGAGGAAGGAAAATAGTAGGAATGAAAAATGGAGAATGAAGGGAAAAAAAAATACCTCTGCTAAGGTAAGATTATAGCCTTTCCAACAGCTTTGGAAAGGGATTTGAGAAATGTCCCACTGTTAATTTGTTTGCTAGTTGTCCTTCAGAATATTTTTATTTTTGCACATGAGGTATTAGTGCTGTTGGTTTCACAGGAGCAGCCCAGACCCATTTGGCTGCACAAGAACAGCCATGATACTGCTCTGAGATCCAGATTCATCCTACCTGCCAGAAAACCTGGTCAGGAGGCTGGTCCTACCCCAGCTTAGGTGGCCTGAACTACTCTCTAGAGGTGCCTGCCTCCTCCAACACTGGTTTGCTGTCTAGTGAGAAAGTTTAGTGCACTCCACTTCGTAACAGACAGGCTTTTTTTGGTGCCAAAAGCTTTGTGAGATCAGTCAGAGCAACATTCACCTCATAAATGTGCCTGGACTCCAGGGAAGTAAGTGAAACAATGGATTTGTTCATTAATAGGCAAATAAACAACCAACCTTAGGAAACACCTCCCCTCAGGGATGTGAAATGGAAAAGAGAAGCAAGGGAGAAGTAAGCACAAACTGGAAAGAAACAGCTGATCACTCTGCTAGTAACGTTAGTTCCTGCTTCACCCAAGAAAAAGAAAGAGACCTTAGAAGAGGATGGGAGGTTTAAAGATCCACTGTGTAACTCAGGCTTTGCTGATAACAATGACAAAACACTCAACAGCCAGCCCTACTGTTTCTGTAGGATGGAGAGCACAGCCCTGGAGACTGTACAAAGGGACGGAGGTTCTCCATCACCCTTTGATGCAAGTGGACAGATGGGGCTCTCTATTCATACACTCAACAGGGTTTCTCTCAAACCAGTGAGTGGGCTACCTTCTGATCTCCTCAGGTATCTTTCAGGTCAATACAAGTAACCTTTTGACCAACAGAAGGAAGCTACCAGTAGGATTTCAGTTATGCACTGCATTTGTAAGTGCACTCCAAGCACAAACATCACTGGCCTTCACATGACTATGTTCCTCACATGCTCATGTCTCCTTCATTCATTCAAGGCCAGTGCCTTTAGGCACATGATGGCAGCTAGCCATGGGCTTATACTGCTTTGAAATGAAAAGTCTCCTTCCCACTAATCATCAAAAAGGAGTATTGGAGAGGATTTTTAAGCAACCCTCTGAAGTGTTCCAGACTGATACCTTAAGCTATGTGTGACTGTCTAATTAAAAGGCACAAGCAAGAAGAAAAGACCCCATCATGTGACACCATGACATTCACTTTTGCTGTGATGAGGGACCTGGTAGGAAAAAAACTGGAGAAATGGCGAGATTCCTGAACTGAGGATAATATGTACTGCAGACGTATCTGCAGTCACACACTTACCACATAATCCAGGAAACCAAGACCATAGTTGCCTCATTGAATGAATTAAAGAAGCGGATCAGATCTTCCCCTTCCGGGCCAAGCTTTTTCAGGGCCACTCCTAAAACCAGAGCAAACAGCACCAGTCCCAGGATATTCATCCCCTCAATCTCAGTACCAACAGGGACCTGTAGAGGCAAAAAAGACAGCTTGTTAGATGCCAGACTGGCACAAAAGGGTCACCTCGTTTTGTTGCTGCCTGACTGATCTGAAATCAATAAGCAAAACCTTATTTTGGGAAGGAAGAATCTATTTTGTTGAAGAGAAACAAAGAAGATCTGGACACAGTCCAGATACAAACCTCTTTAGTGATGAGCTGACACAGATTCACTGGAGAAGGAAAAGGGTCTGCCACTACTCATACCCTTCAATACAACATGTGTGCTCCCAGTGACCTTACCAGGAAACCTCTCCAGTTTACCCAGGACAAACTCCACTGCAGATGTGAAACAGCACGGGCATCAATCACACATGAGTGGTTTAAAGGCTGAAACCTTCCTCCCTGTTCCCCTGTGAAGGGAATATGGGTATGGGAGAGACCACAAGTACAAATGGCAGAAACTGGTGACATGGACTTCCTAGCTCTGCATCATTTACTGTCAGCACTATGATATTCTACTGCCTAAACAAATCATACCTACAAGAAGCTTGCAGCGGTCTGGCCCAAAACATGCTCTTATTTCCTGACACCTCTGATGGGAATCTGCTCCCAGAAACTGCCAACTCCATCACTTCAGTGCAGTATTTACACCAAGGTGAAAACCACAAGGAAACAACCAATGTTATGAAACAGAAAGGGGGGAGAAGGGCAGAGAAAGGTAGCAAACCATGGAAACATATTCATCTGTCCACGTCAGCTGCGGGAGATACAGAGAGAACAGAAGGAATACCTGTTCCCCTTCTCAGAAATCATGTGGCTGTGTGGTAAAAGTAAGAGGATAAAAACAAGATCCACCTATTGACAAAAACTAGTCTGCTCTGCTGGTCCTTCATGGTTTGTTTCTCAAAGAGAGCTGGAGCTTGTTTGGCAATGTAGTATTGTATGAACTGAATGAGTGTTCTTGTGGCTACATAAAAATATAATTCTTTTGACAAACTGGTTTGTTTTTCCCCCCCCCCAACTTGGCAGTACAAGCTCAACATGTCAAATTGCTGTTTTATTTGGAAGGGCTTCTAAAACAGATTAGGTTTTTTGTACAAGTTTTGGCCTTGTGGCTAGTTTAAGTAGACACTAGCTCAACACTAGGAAAGAAAAATATATTCTGAGCTAAAAGCTTGAAATGAATATTAACTAAAGAACTTGGGATACTGATCTGCTAAATCTGACAAATCCAGTCTGCTTGAGATGGTGTTTTTGTTGGAAGTATACTGCTGAACTGGACAGTCTCTTAGTGGCAGGTGGAAACTAAGTACTGCAGTGAAGGAGATAAAACATAAATCATATACAAAAGCACGAAGGCTAAAATGCTGTTAACAAAAGTGTTTACAAACAATGAAAGTTTGGGTTTTTTTTTTTATTTGCTAGCTATAAAATAATCAGATATAGGATCTGCAATTTTGTATAGCAGTTGCTTGTGCAGGGCTAAGTTGTCAGTATTTATTTGATTTCCGATGGAAAGAATTGAAAACATGTCCAGGATATTAAGAATGGGGCGCAGTATGTCTCCAGAGACACCTGAAAAAATGTGCTGTTTTCTCCACACACAGCAACACTTTTCTGTCTGGAGAGTTTTGTCTCTATCCTGTTTTGTGAGCCTGAAAGCCCTAAACTCTTCTGCAGTTAGAAAAGTTAAGACAAAAACCAAATTACACCCTCCTATTAATTGAATAAATTGTCTGTGTACATGGCATGCACATGATTTTCTATTTTTCACTTCTGTTGGTAAAGCATAACTCCAGGGTAGGAGATAAAGTTTCCTATAAGGCTGAAGAGAGTCTAACAACATTTCAGAGACAATTTATCAGCATCAATGTATGAGTCTCAAATTTTACAACTAATTTATTAGCAGGAAGAAAGTAAATGTGTAGTAAAATAAAGCTGTCGTGTCATTTCATCTAAACCAAAGCTTTCTCCGGGAAATATCAACTTGGGCAAAATGTGAACACTTTTACAGCAGAAAAGAACCACTTACTTCATTCACATGGAGTGAATGCAACACTTTTTCATTTTGACACAACTTTTCACCTTGTGGTTTTTGTTTGGTTAGTTGGTTGGGTTTTTTTTAACTTGTTAACTTAGAGTTTAACTGATACAAGGCTAATATGAAAAGTTCAGCTGGGAACAGAATTATCATAATCAGCCCAAACTTTTTACACACACACACACACACAAAAATCTTAAAAACACCAAATGCTCTTTTGTTTTGATTCTCATTCAGAAAAAAAATAGAAATCAAGCTGTGCTATGGAACAGAAAGTGCCCAGCATCCTGACCTGGATGTTAATGGGAGGGAATTTCATGATACTACTTTATAATGATGTTTTGCAAAGCATCTCCACCCTTTAAACTCCTTCTACTGGAGATTTGCTTCTCAAACTCATTAAATGCAACAGTGTGAGCCTGAAGCCCAACAACCTGCTGCTGTTTGGGCTTCTCACAGATCTAGTCCCAGGAACGAGGCAGACGCGTACTGAATCTCCAAGAGGATTGCTGTGTAAGGCTCACAGAGCAGGACGCAGCTTGGGAGGCACGCAGGAGAACTGTGGGCAGAGCTCCTTCTGCTCAATTTGGAAGGTCACTAGAGAAGTTCAGGGCTCTTCTAGGTCATTCAGGCCCCACAAGCATCAGCCCCTCCACCTTCTCCAGAGCTATGGGTGCCAAAGGCTTGTCAAATTTTGTTCTTGGGAAGCTAAAGGAGGGCGAGAGATATTAGCATCTCCAGTTAGCTACAGCCAGGACACAAGTGGCTTCTTGTCTTTCATCTTAACCTCCACATAACTTGTGCATAACTTGGCCAATTCTCCTCAAACTCCCCTAAACCTCTCCAGAATGACAATACATGGAGTTTAGTCTCCATCCACCCTCAGAGATGTGTCTCTCCACCTTGTTCCTGGCATTCATTACCATCACTGCTGCTGCTGTTCTCCAAGTGTTCACACTTACTAGTCCCTCAAGCCTAGCTCTTGTGATCTGTGGACCCCTGAATTCTTAGTGACCAGAGGGAGGACCCTGCACACAGCCACCAAAAACTTTGGAGCTGTTTCCTTCTATTCACTGTCATCCTGCCAACCCCTTTCAGGCCTTGCTCTCCCTTTCACCATCTTAAGCCAATTTCTTTACAACACATGACATTCACTATCGCCTCCCGTCGCCGCAGATGTACGCAGAAGGTGCATCATTTGCACGGGGTAGTAACTTACTACAAGAAATTGCTCCCTGCAAATCAAGGGGGCAATCTGCAGCGTTCAGGGAACGGCACCTCCTTGCAGCACAATATGGAAAGGGTCCAGCAGTAAATCCTCAGCGGAAGATCTTCTCCATCCCAGCCTCTAAAGCTGGCAGATGCCGAACAGCCTTTTTGTACGTTAACAGAAGAGTGCATCACCCCAAAGGAGCTGCCAAACCAAGCAGCATTGTAGACACCAAACAAAAACAGCTTTCATGAGAGCTTTGTTCCTAGGAGGCATTATTGTTTGCTTGAAATTATGTGCTCTGGTAGGAAGATTCATGGAGCTTGGTCCTTGAATCTCTCTGAAGATCCTATTGGGTTTTTTTTAGCTCTTGAAACAAATGGCTTATCGAGGAAACGACTGCTGGCATTAAGCTGTCCCAGTAGTAGGTGGCTGAAAAGAAAATGCAGCCATGTGATGGGAGGAAGAAGAGCCATCACCGGTTTGTATATTTTTACTGCTGCCACAAGAGGAACTCAGAGTCCCCCACAGCCTCCCTGTGCTGCAGATGGGGAACTGAGATAGCTCATGCCCCAGGAAGCCTTGCTGCCGAAGAGACAGAGAGGATGTAGGCGTAAAAGGTAGGTAAACACGAGGGGAGCACGTGAAACAACAAAAAGGACGTGGCTGAGCAGACATCTACGTGCCTGAGTATTCATACCATCAGCAAAAGAAGACAGGACCTATTAACCAGTGGTGGGGAAAAAACAGAAAATTTTGCTCTATACTATTCATATGAAAGTAGAAGGAAAACATTTCTCCTCTTCAATCAAATATTCTGCTGGTGAAAGAAAACGTTAAGATAGGAACATCAACTTCTTTCCCTGGAACCCAACTTCTATTGCTATGATATCTATAATACTTATTATCCAAAAATCATACTCTTCTTTTCCAAACTTAATCCTCATCTCTCCATAAATAACACGGGCAGAGCAGTACTGAAACAGAGCTAACAAAAGTGAGATGATGCTTTCTTGTTATTTGGTCCGCTGTTCCCTACAGACAGTAGGGCGTCTTCTGGAATTAAAGAAACTCAGCTCTGGTTTTGCTCCAACAACTGAAGAAAAGTTTTGGAAAAATAATAGCAAAAATAACCTTTACATCATAACCACTGGCAAAAACAAGCACCGGTGACAAATTCAGAGTATTTTTTGTCTGATATTGCATCAAACAGGAGTCTGATAAGTGGGAAAAGGAAAGAAGAAAACTGATATAGATTCTCCTGTTTTAAATTGCCAAATGATGCTTGCTTATCTCTGGAGGAAGAGTGATGGCTTTGAACAAGCATTTAAAAAGTATTTGACGGTCAAGCCTGTGTCTTAGAGTCTTCAGAGTGGTCTGGGTTGGGAGGGACCTTAAAGCTCATCCAGTTCCAACCCCCTGCCAGCAGCAGGGACACCTTCCACTAGACCAGGTTGCTCAAAGCCTCATCCAGCCTGGCCGAGAACACTTCCAGGGAGGAGCAGCCACAGCTTCTCTGGCCAACCTGGGACACTGTCTCACCACCCTCACACCAAATAATTTCTTCCTCACATCTCATCTCCATCTCCCCTCTTCCAGTTTCAAGCCATCACCCCTTGTTCTGTCACTCCCTGCCCTTGGCCAAAGTCCCTCCCCAGCCTTCTTGTCCAATAGATATGGTTGACCCTGACCCATGCTTGGTTGCCAAGTAGCCCCCATCAAACTTGTTACTGAAGATGAATAAGACTCTTACTCACCTTTCATGTACCCCTGCTGAAATGAAGAACAACTCTACACTCTGTAAGCAAGCACACGTGTCTAAGTGTGCGCTGTTACTGCCTTTCACACTCAACTTGGATTTTAGTGGCACAAAGCTGCACGGGCATGTACTGCCTGAGGATATAATGGTGTGAGAAGAGAACCTGCTCTTTTTGGGATCACATGGGCCTTCTGCAGTCACTGCCACACATCCATGTCAGACTTGGACTAAGGCAATCTTACAGGTACAGGCAGATGGAGCTACCTTCTTCCCCAGTGACACCGCTCACCGTGTGATAGCAGGCTCCTAGGCAAGGGCTGACTTTTCCCCTCCTCAGTTCTTGTGCCATCCAAGTCCCCTGTGACCCTTGGCTCCAGGGCTGGTGAAAGTTCAGCCTGTCAGCTGAAAGCAGAGTTCGGAAACACGCTGTTCTGCCTCACCTGCTCACACACCGTGCATGGCGAGGGGAAGATAATGAGGCCAGTGCTTCCTGTGCTCAGGGATATGCTCCAGAGTTCCTCTGGATGAGCACAAACTGCTTTTTCCTTGATGGTTTTACAGACTGGTGTGCAAGCCCCAGCCAAGCCCTTCCATGATAAATACAACCAAGTCTCTTTGCCCAAGGGGCAATTCAAATCATATTAAAAATAGAGTAACCCAACATTCAATAATGATCTCAAATAGTCAAAACAAGCCTAAGAAATAGCAAATAACCCTGAAAGTCACTCCCAATCTCAGATCTGTCTCCCCAAAATCCCCTGAAAGCACATGAGATACTTCATTTGGAGCAAGGTGACACACCACAGGCTGGGATGCTGGGTCTGTTTCATAGCGTGTTGCCTGTAAGACAACAGTAATTATTGCTGGACCTGCAATACGTTGGCTCTGGCCAATAATAAAGATGTTTGATAGCCCCATGCTGCAGTAGAAATGCCACTCAACAGGATATGGAGCATCTCTGGAAGTCCTACAAGCTACATATGGAAGATAACATTCTTCCACCTCAGCTACACCTGCAAATTAAGTTCCTTTTTGATGCCATTGCAATAACAGCCTATTTGTAATGTTCTGTCTATAATTTTTATTCCTTCACACCACTTGTTACTGCTTCAAACAAAATTTCAGCAGCATGGCAACAAGAAAAAATTCTCAACCAACCTCTTTCTTTTTTTAAAAGAACCTTAAGTAGCAGAAAAAAAAGCTCATTCTCTCCAAAATGTTAATGAAGAGTAAGGTTTAAGGGACATATTCAGCCAGCCTGATGCTATTTAATTCCAAGTCTACAGAAAGTTATTTGCAAACGTTAGGCAGAGTAACTAATCAAAACTGAGATCAAGTGAGACCAGCTCTAAGAAAGCATGGTCTAAAAATAAGATCTCAAGGGTCAGGTCAGTTGAACCCAACTCTCTTATCCATCGTAGCTTTCTTGCGTGGCTGTGGGTAACTCATCTGGCTTGTGTGTGTCCCGGTGCCAGGCAAGGAGAAGTACCTGTTTCTTTCCAGTGACTGCTGGAAAGGGTCAAAGACAGCAAAGTGGTCAAATATTACAGTTGACAAGGGTTTGTATAAAAACCTAAGAAGTGATCTTACCTTTTCCCACGTGAGATTTCCAGAGGTAGTGTTTCTGAGCAGCATCTTATATTCTGTCGCATACTGCAGGTAAAACAAACAAACAAACAAACAAAACTACAGTGTTTGCCAATCAGATCATCAATACGACCATACCATAGAATAGTTTGGTTGGAAAAGACCATTATGATCATCTAGTCCAACTGTAAACCTGGCACTGCCAAGTTCACCACTAAAGCATGTCCCCAAGAACCACATCTACACGTCCTTTAGATCATCTAGCATTTCACAAGGAGGAGATGACTGTGAGGAAGAGTTTTTCTGGAGACCATACTATGGAGGTTAACAAGTCTGTCATGCAAGAAAAGTGAGCGACAGCACATGCAGCTTCTTCCCCATGTGGCAACAGAGAAGTGCCCTGTGACCCCCTGAGCTCCCAGGTTCGGGCAGCCACCAAGGAACTCCTCTTTCCTCCAGCCAGATGTTGCTCCCACACCACACTGTCACACTGGCTCCTGCAGTGGCAAGTGGCACTTGAGCTGTTTCAGAGTTAGGAATGGTGAGGCAGGCATTAAAATTGCCAGTAAAATATCTAAAATCTAGGGCAACAGTTGACTTTGATAAATAAGCTAGACACCTCGCAGGAGCAGGGCACTTCTTTGGGCTTGTTTTCTTTAGATATAAAATAGTGGAAAGAGAAGCTCATCAACTTGCCAATTACCTGTGACAAGAGCAGCACAGAGGAAAGGAGGACTTCTTTATTTCATCCCTGAACATGCAGAACCCTGACAATCGAGGTGTCATACAGAATATCCTTTTCTTAATGATATTTTTCTACTGGTCCTATTTTTATTTATGTCATATTGACTTGTACTGTGTTATATATACACACACTCAAAATGGAACTTGATTTTAAGAGTTTGACCTGGGTTTTGATACAAAAGCAAACCAACAGAATACCACGAAGGCAAAAGCCATTATTCTCCTCCTGTATTGTAAAGAATCACTCTGCTCCATAGCAACATTCTCAGTAGTTTCTACCTCAACTTATAAGAACTAAATCAAAATCTTCTTGGAGCCTCACAGCTCCTGTCCATCAGTTTAAATCACATTATATTCTAGTGCCAGTGATCATCCTACAACACTTAGTCCTCTGTTGGAAGAGAAGCTAGGCTCAGCAATTAATCCAGCAAGGGATATAATGGAAAATACCAAATAAAAGCATCAGGCAACAGGTAATGCTTACACACATGGGTGCCTAAAAGTCTTTAGCCTTATCTGTTCTGAGCTGAGCTCCAAGCTGTGTACCCAAGGGTTTCCCAGCTAGCTCCTGCAAAGTGATAAGCAGCCTGGCACAAAGCAGAGCTGCCACTGCTGCCTGACACGGCACCCAAAGTCTAAAAGTTTAAAGGACATTTTTGGTAGAGGTACAAAACATAGGCTAGGAATATGCTTTTTTGTTTGAGGACTATTTTTCAAAACCAAATCATTTGCCATGAAAATTGTATGTGTGATTATGTCAGGTGCTTTTAAAAATCCCACCTACTCTAAGTAAATTAACTTTTAGTATTTTCTACACCATCTTCTAGTCCTTTTTCA
This sequence comes from Antrostomus carolinensis, assembly GCF_000700745.2. Taxonomy (NCBI): domain Eukaryota; kingdom Metazoa; phylum Chordata; class Aves; order Caprimulgiformes; family Caprimulgidae; genus Antrostomus; species Antrostomus carolinensis. The sequence goes on along the minus strand of NW_010336932.1, from coordinate 2,393 downwards.
AAAACAAGGACAGTCACTTTGTGCACTGCAGTTCACATCCAAAGTCCACACACAACTTACCGTTTGGAAAGCTGCAGCAACAAGATTTGCAGGAAACAGGTTTCTGTAAAACACAAATAAGAAAATTATGTATTTCTTGTAGAACTTCTAAAACGAACACGCCAAGGTGTTTTACTTTCAGAAACATAATTCCTTTTGCAAAGGCAAGCATGTTGGTGTTAGTGAGGTACGTACCACAGAAGATACTCCAGCAGCAGGGAGCAGATGCCTCCAGAGGTATGAATGCCATCTTCTTTTGGTCACCTAAAAAACTCCCTGCTTGTCTGCCACACCTAACTATTCAGGTAGGGACAGACTTGTCAGCCACACCAGCTACAGCAACAGCTTATAGCCTCCAGGGTCAGGCAGATTTTTTAACATTACTCATGTGATTACACTGTGCTCACAGCACCAACGTGAAGGACAATCCAATCAGCAAAATCCACTTAAGAGAGTGGCTTTAACCCTTCAACACAACAAGGTCAGCTTCCCTCAACATCGAGGTAAAGCAGAAGAATGTTGTCTGTAAGGGCTGAAGTGGTTAAATAGCACAGATGAAAGGAAGAAACTCATATGGAAAGTTGCAACATCTGCATTTGGCAGTGCCTTGATAGAGACATGCAAATCAAGCATCATGCTTGTGCTGAGAGGAGAGCATGAAAAGTGATGAGGGACGTACACTTCCACTGGGCATCCAGTGTGTATGTGCATCTATGAAGCAACAAGGACAGCAAAAATGATGAACTGGACAATGCAGGGAAAAAAGTTGCTTCTTGTTATATTTCAGAGTTGTTTTTAATGCTACACTTCCTTTCTCTGCTTATGGTGAGCAAAGAGCATCTGCTCCCCTAGCCAAATGGCAGCTTTTTTTGCTGTGTCAGAAAGCAAAATAGGAATAAAAGTTGATCTCTGGGGTCACGACAGGACCCTAAGCTGGTGAGGGCAGGAAGGCTGGGGGTATGAACTGAAAACATCGCCAGCCAAACGCATCGAGGAGGCACGACAACTCTTACAGTAAGGAAACAAAAGACCTTACCCAGAGCCAGTTAACTGTGGCAAAAAGCATTTGGGTAGCTGCTCCCCATCTGCTGCTCCTTCTCCAAGGAAGCTGCAGCTCCCTCCAGGCTGTGTGTCCTGCTAACCTCCCCCCCTGGTTTTTGCTGCAGTTACCCTGGCAAACAGGATTTTAAACCAGGCTTTCAGCTGTGATCATTCCACGGATGACATGGAAAGCACAAATCCCAACCAGAGCAAGAAAGGGAGCAGCAGAGTCCAATCTGTGAAAGCAACAGGGAGATTAAGATATGGCACAGATAAGGATTTTGGTCTTTTCCATTGCGTAGCTCCCTTATCCTGCCACACAGGGAGGCTTTTCCCACAGCCTTGACAGCAACGTGAAGTACCTGGACCTTCATCACACAAGTGGCTGCTGTAAGAATAATTCAGCTTCTGCAGTCTACGGTCCACTGAGCGGGAAAGAAACAGCAACTTTTTCTCCTTAAAAACTGGCAATACAGCTAATCTGTCTGAAAATAGCAGTGTGTGCTCTAACTCTGCAAAGATGCCCAACAACTGGGCAAATAAGATCAATGGAACAGCTAATGTGCATCAATTCTTGCACAGCTGGAACTCTCTGGTAGATAAAAACCTCACATAAAGTAAAAGCAAACTTATTTTTATCAGGAGTAAAACATCACATATACAAACAGGCCCAGCTCAGTACACAGTTTTAATCAAAACAATAAAACATGCTGTTGGGAAAATGAGGATATTTCATTTCAACTTTCCATAGTAGGATGATTATTTTTTTTAAAAAAAAAGAATTGACTGGATTTTGAAGACGCAAAGAGATTAAAAAAGACTGAAAACCACCCAGAAATTACTTTTTTTTAAAAAAAAAAAATCAGCTTTTCCATCCTGACACAACAAAACCAAAGGAAGCAATCCTAAAACCTAAACAATATGGTTCTCCAACGTTGAAATGTGGCCAAGAAACCAAACCCTCCGTAATTTACACAGTGTGTCAGGCTTGGGCCTCAGTAATTAAACACTAACTTAACTCCAAACATATACTTAAAGTACATACTTGAGCGATGCCAGCAGCCCTGCTACAGCAAGGCAAGGGGCAGGTTCTTGCTCCAAGTGTGAACAGCACTAAAGCTATTCAAATACGAGCACAGAGCAATTATTCTTATTTATCCCTGGAGCACCAGTCGCAGGACTCGACGCTGAGGACAGCAAAGAGCATTTCTGACAATTAAAAAATGTGGATCTCAATTGAACAGCTCAGAAGGAGCTGTGGTTTTGTTCAATCCAGCTCTGAAGCCCTGAGGAGAAGGACCTGGGGTGCTGGT
>NW_010336931.1:0-1790 GCF_000700745.2 Antrostomus carolinensis | reverse complement strand
GGGGAGAAGATGGGGGTCAGCCAGTGCCCTTCGAGTACAGCCTTCCCTGGGCGTGGGGACATGGCCCCTTTGCCCAAAGTTCCTAATGGCACAGAGGGACTGCAGCTCCACACGCAGACCTGAAGGGCTGAGCCCTGGGGCCCTGTGTGGAGAACTGTCAGAATGAAGAGGACGTGACTGCCAGCAGCACGAGGCATTAGGGCAGGTGACAGAGCAATGCCATGCCTTTTGTTGGGACAGGCACAAAGTGTCCATAGCCTGCATGGCATGGTAGAATCAGGGCGACACACAGAGCTGTGGGCATGCAGAGGAGACATGAAGCTGCCACAGGCCCACAGCCCTGCTGAGCTGAGAAGGAGAAGGGCAGAAAACCTCCGTTTTTAACTCCTCTGTAGCTCACTTCCACATCTCTGTCACTACAACATCATTACCGCTGCTGTCCCAGTTACCACAGTAATAGACAGCCTCGTCCTCGGGTTGGACCCCAGTGATGGTTAACGTGCCCGTGGAGCCGGATTTGGATCCGGAGAATCGCGAAGGGATGTCCGAGGGTCTCTGGTTGCTACCATAGATCACAGTGACAGGAGCACTGCCAGGGACCTTCTGCTGGTACCAGCCAACACCATAGCTGCTATCAAGCCCAGAGCAGGTGATCTGGACAGTTTGTCTCAGGTTCGCTGACACCGAGGGCGGCGACTGAGTCAGCGCTGCCTGGACCAGGGAACCTGGAGAGGGAGAGGAGAGAGGGGAGAAGATGGGGGTCAGCCAGTGCCCTCGAGCACAGCCCTCCCCAGGCAGGGGGACATGGCCCCTGTGCCCAAAGGCCCCAGCCGGGCACAGCCAGTCTGGTCAGGGCACCTGAGCCGTGGACGAGCACCGCGAGGAGGAGAGGGGCCCAGGTCATGGCGCGATCTCACCAGCTTCGCGTCCCCACGACGATGGGGCTCTGCCATGGATCCCAACTTACACACCTTTCTGCACAGGACACAGCCCCTCCATGCAAGTCTTACTCTGCCCTTACAGCCAGATCCTGCCTGCACTACTCCTCTCAGCTCCCTCCTGGCTCCTTGAGGGGGAACTGCTCATCACATCCTCCTTCACCTGCTGAGAGACAGAGCCAGCTTTACACTAGGTCACACCTGAAGAGTTGCTGGTGGGGATGGCCCTGTGTTCATGCAGAGGACAGAGTGTTGGTCCCACAAGGGTTCCCTGGTGCTGAGGGTCTCTGGTAAACCACCACCTGCAAAACCTCTCCTGGAACTTGCAGTGCCCAAGCCTTGGTCATCCCTCACCAACAGCATCCCAAAGCACCCACAGACACCAACTGCCACCCTGCAAGGTACCTTGACCCTGATCAGCACTGCTGTCATTGCCACCACAGTAATAGACAGCCTCGTCCTTGGCTCGGACCCCAGTGATGGTTAACGTGGCCGTGGAGCCAGACGCAGAACCGGAGAATCGCGAAGGGATGCCCGAGGGTCTCTTGTTGTTCAGATAGATCACAGTGACAGGGGCACTGCCAGGGACCTTCTGCTTCACCCAGCCAACAGCATAGCCGCTGCTAATCCCAGAGCAGGTGATCTGGACGGTGTCTCCCGGGTTCGCTGACACCGAGGGCGGCGACTGAGTCACTGCTGCCTGGACCAGGGAACCTGGAGGGGAAGAGGAGAGAGGGGAGAAGACAGGGGGTCAGCCAGTGCCCCTCAAGCACAGCCCTCCCCGGGCAGAGGGACAAGGTCAGGGCCCCTGTACCTGAAGGCCATGATGCTCCAGAGGGATCAAGAGCCCCA
>NW_010336930.1:5860-12011 GCF_000700745.2 Antrostomus carolinensis | reverse complement strand
CAGGTGGCCAAGAAGGCCAATGGCCTCCTGGTCTGTATCAGCAGTAGTGTGGCCAGTAGGAGAAGCGAAGTGATTGTCCCCTCGTATTCAGCACTGATGAGACCGGACCGCAAGCACTGTGTTCAATTTTGGGCCCCCCATTACAAGAGGGACATGGAGGCACTGGAGCATGTCCAGAGAAGGGCAACCAAGCTGGTGAAGGGGCTGCAGAACAGGTCTTATGAGGAGCAGCTGAGGGAACTGGGGTTGTTTAACCTGGAGAAGAGGAGGCTGAGGGGAGACCTTATCACTGTCTATGACTACCTCAAAGGAGGGTGTAGAGAGGTTGGTGTTGGTCTCTTCTCCCGGGTAAGGGGTGACAGAACGAGAGGAGATGGCTACAAGTGGTACCAGGAGAGGTTTGGGTTGGATATTAGGAAGAACTTCTTCACTGAAAGGGTAGTCAGACATTGGAATAGGCTGCCCAGGGAAGTGGTACCCTGAGGGTATTTAAAAGATGGGTAGGTGAGGTGCTTAGAGACATGGTTTAGAGATGGGATTGGTATTGATAGGTTAATGGTTGGACTTGATGATCTTAAAGGTTTTTTCCAACCCCTATGATTCTATGAGTTGTTGGGAACTAAGCTTCCTAATTATTATTTGGGGAGCTGAGGTTCCTTTTATCCCTTTGTCATATCTGCTTTTTCTTGTGGATCAGATTGAACTTTGCTTTTAAAGTTCATTCCAAAAATGGTTTCTGCCTTCTGTCTCACTGTATCTTTTTTGTCTTCTGGCCTTTCTTTTAGCCCTTTCTCTGCCAGGTTACAGTGGTCTTTCAGGTTTGGCTTTGTTTTCTTTTCTCTGAAGTGATCGGTTTATTTTCTTTTTTCATCTGGCTACTGTTAAGAGAATAGCTTTCAGAACTATCTACATGGATTAAGTGTTGTCAAAGATAATAATCTCCATAATTTTGTCTGGACAAAGCTGCTGGGCAGGGAGCAGGGAGACCAGGTTTTTCTTCTGGGATTTAATAAGGCTTTTACGTGTTCGTCCTCAAATGTCCATCTTAAACCTGCCTCTGCAGGTGAAACTTTCATTTGTTGTGTGGTCCTGCAGTGCTTGCATGTTTTCTCTCCTGTCAGCAAACATATCTTTGCCCTTTACCCTCTTCTGCTTTTGGGCATATCTTGTCTGCCTTCATTTACCTACCTTCTTTGTGGTGGCACTGTTTCTGTGCTAACATGAGGAGTTCCTGACCAGAAAAGTGAAAGCACTCATTTCTTCTTCTTCCTTCTTTTAACCTCTAAGAGACAGAGATACTCTGGTTATTTTTTTGTCTACCGCTGTGCAAGATGGTGCTCGTCATCTTTTCTGTCCTTCCCTACCGCAGGCATGCATGAGAAAGGACTTCTCTCATAAATCTCCTGCCTCTTACTTGTCAACACTTAGACCAACTTGCAGTACAACAGGGTCACCATGTTAATGCATGGAACTGATGCTAAGCCTTGCCATGCAATCTTGAGGTTCAGAGGTACAGTCAGAAACTTGTATTGTCTCTCAAAGGTCAGATCTACTATAGGAACATTTAGTAGTCAGTAATTTGGACATTACAGCCCTCTGAGAAGGAATGGATTTGAATACTCACTGGAGATTAGGAGTAGAAGAGTCCTGGTCACTCAGGTAAACCTTTTCAAAATGAGAACTTACTCTGTCAGTGTATTTACAGTATTTTTATTCTGCTCTACCTGTGCCTTTTGACTCTTCAGCCATTTTATTAATTGTTTCCATTTCACCTTTATTATACATCCTTATCTTCCCCTCCAGTTTCTGAACATCTGCCTGGTCTGGAGGTGTCCAACACTAATTTGAAAATAACGTTCCAACTGTGGTTTTTTCAGAGTTGAATACAGAGAGGAATGTTCCTTCAATCTATGATCCATAAAGCAATGCTTTGTAGCCAGTACACATTTCTAAATACTTCTAGGACGTATGCCATTCCTGATATCTGACCTGCTCTGGGCTTTGTACCATAACCCAGGTGGTACAATACCTGAATAAATTTCTGAAAGGTATTGAGTTGCAAGGAAGAATTTCTTTTTAATGCAGATGACTTCTTTGTTCTCCTTCTGACAAGTGACAGAGTAAAAAGGAAAGCAAACCTTTCTGACTCTTCATGTAATCCTCATTCTTGCCCAGTAATGCTCTGCCCTACAGTAGGCAGTATGTAGGCTAGTAGTGTATATGTGAAGTCAAGCTGGGTTTTGTATTCACTGGTTTACAGCTCAAAACAGTTAATAGTAGATCTTCCTCCCCGCCCCAAAGAGAGCATCTGATATACCAGAGCTCTAAAGTAAGATATTGGGACTTGCAGATTCTGAATTGGTGAGCTGTTCAGTTTATTTTCCCTGTCATTAGCTGTTAGAAAGCACTGTGTGAAATTTGTGACGTGTTGTTTTTCTGAATTTTACTATACTAAGTCTGTCCTGTTCAGCAATCCAATTAAGTACTACTGGCTGTGTTCTGAAGATGAAGCAGTTGAATTATCACTGGAAACACAGTGGAATGAGAAATGTCTTCCTTACACATTTTGTAATCCTTCTCCTCAGGAATTTGGTTTTGTGGTTTGTGGTTTTTGTTTGGTTTAGGTTTTTTTACATAAGAAAAGTAGTTTAAGCTCTTCATCCCTATGTTTATTTATCTCTAGAGTTTAGACTTGTTGCAGCTAGCTCATCTACAGTTGGCAGTCTGACACAACTTGTTTTCGTGGAGCAGCGTCTATAAGTTTGTCCCTAAAGCATAATTGTCAACCATGAAATTAAATAACTCAGTACTGCTATAAAATGATCAAGGAAGCTGCACAATTTGAGTGGCTGAAGTTGACAAGCCATGTGGCTGATGAACAGAACTGCAGCCCCTTTCCTACCCATTAAGACCATCATTCTCTAGCTGAGGTCAGGGACCTTTATTTCTGTAGTGCCTCGTGTGTAAGAGCATTGTAGCATGAGTATAAAATAATTATTTTGACTTATTTGAAGTACATGTTGCTAGAATGAAATTCTTTTGTATACAATGATACATCCAGTCTTGGCACTGTACAAGCAAATGTCAATGAAATATTTTCCCAAAAAAGTTTACAACTGAGTCTAAAAATGAAGACGTTAAGGTCGGCACACTGCTTAAAAGTAGAATCAAGTTGGTACCTGAGCAGCAAAGGAAAAACCTGATCATTTCCACAGTGGAAAAGTTCAGGAATGTCCCTTCAAGACTGTGATGTTGTTGCAACTTGTTTTCTTACCCCGTTAATCTGAATGATAAAGTGGTGACAGGAGGTATGTCACTCACATCCGGGATGTCTTCCTGATATATGCTTGTGATTGATGCTGTTCATTTTAGAGAAGTCTCTAAGAGAGCAGCATCAAGCAGACACAGACTTAATTGTGATTGGAAAGAGAGATTCTATGATAAAATCTAACCCAATGAAGAGAAAGTTGTTTGCTGTCTCAGAGGTTTTTGCTTAGTATGCTGGATTCGAGTAGTCATTTTACCAGGAGTCGGGACATCTTTCAACACAGTTTTATGCAAAACTGTGAAACAAAGGTCCCTTCTGAGATTAGAAACCTCTCTTCTCTTTCCTTAATTCAGAGGAGGTGAAACACTGTTTTGAAGGGAGCTTGTAAGATAAACTGCAAAAGTTTAAGACATGATTTTTATTGCTACTGCTTTCTAAAGACAGTATGGTCTGATTAGAATAAAGGTTTTGATTGACAAAAGTTAGATGGGAGTTTGCTGCATACCTGCAATTTCCAAATCTACCAAACCTGAAGACAGGGTAGAAAAGTCACATATATTAAATTCTACAAGAAACACTTTAAAATCCCTCCTTCCTCCTCCTTTTTTTTTTTTTCTTTTTTTTTTTTTTTACATCCTTTGTCATCAAGGTGGTGTAGAAGAGAATAAACATACGAGTACCCTTGGTATCTTCTGCCAAGTCATACTTGTCTGTCTGTCTGTGTAAGAACCACTCTTACTGGTGCGTATCCATATGGAGACCTTCTGGACCAGAAAATAGCCATAACACGTCAAGGTCAGATCTGGCTTTCAAAATCAGGGTGTTGCTTTTTTATTGTGAGAATGACATTCCTGTAGAAGATGAAATTAAAATATGATAATTCTGAATCGCTGTATAGTGTTGTAAATTAGATATATGATGACACACCATATATGTGATAAGAAGGCTGGTTTTCATTCGTTTTATTAGCCTTTGGGATGTCAACTTGAGAATGAGAGAAACACATTGATTGTTATCAGATAGCATTATACAGAGATTTTGTTTGTAGGAAGCAAGAATAGGCACTATTAGTTCTTAAAGCAGTTCCTGTAGCTGTTATTTATCATGCAGATCATGCATGATATAAGATCCCTGTGTTAAAGTTGCACATAAAGCAGGCAATTCATAATTTGAATCTGAAGATGCAGCTCTCTTCTGAGGCTGTGGCAGCATTACCATCTAAGAGCTGCTGAAGACTCATTAGCAAGATAGCAAGGGAAAGGGATGGTGCTTGGAGCCAGCACTCCCATGTTGCCTGTGGACAATTTGCTGAAACCAATGTTTTGATTTCAGCAGAAGCAGCTCAGCAGCCTGCAGCTCTGGCAGGTCCTCGGGGCCCCTTTTGTTTGATGCAGGTGAACAAGAGATGCAAGTCCACAGCGGCTGACCTTGAACAGGGATCAGCAAATCAGCTCTTGGTAACAAAGCACTGTGAAAATACCTAAGGCTCAGTGAAAACAGTATCAAACTGCTGTATATATGGTTTTTAAATCTGAAAAATGCATTTCTTGTATTCCCAGGCAACACATTTTCAAAAAGACTGCAGGCAAAAATACCTGCTTTCATATAAATTGTAGGTATACAGGTTGACAGTGATTGCCATCTTGTGTACAGTGATCTTCCTTGAAATACACAGTACCTGCTTTGACTCAGTTACAGCTGCCATAAAACTTAAGATGATGTGAGCATCTCACATGAGGGTCTACTTTCCCTAATAAAAGTGGAGTTGTTCTCTTTTTAATTACACTAGCAAGTAAGACAGTGCAATTGGCCTGGTAACTGTGAATGTGAGTAAGTGCCCTCTAGGGATTCTTTTTAGTAAGTCTCTTGCCAGGTATTGCAAGACATGGAGGAGGGATTAATTGATAGCCCAGTTAAATCTCTTTTCTTAATATTAAGTGATTAGCTTGATATACCTTGCAGGTGCTGTGTACAGTACTGCTGCTTGAGTTAACTAGCTTCTACTTTTCTAGTGCTATATAAACAGCACTTTAATTTTAAACATCAGTCTCTTTACTACCATTATTCACTTGATTTTTTTTTTTTTGAAGTCTAATAATCCCATATAATTAGTAGTTTATGTAGCGTGACATTATCTTTTAGGTACTTAGTTTCTGTAAATAGCATACAAGCTTGTAATGCTAGATTAGTATTTTTAACTATTAAATCTGTAACATTAATGACTCCTCTTTCTCACAAGTAAGGAAAACAAGTCCTTAAAAAATCGTTGAGGTGAGGCCTTTCTGCTTGCTCCTTCCTTCAGTGGAAGCATGCTGATGGGCAGACGTCTCAGCCCTGTCTTCAGGGATGGGTGCCAGGAGCACCAGTTAGCTCCTTCTTGATGTCTTACCTGTAATACTGTACAATGTTTTAATGCTGACAGTAAATCTGTACTTGGCTTAATACTGTGAGATATACAAGTCTTCCCATGTGTTCAAGCTTGTTTATATATGGGGTTTTACTGTAATAAAATCCTGTTGTTTGGTTGGGTGACACCAAATAAACTGCAGCAAATATCCCTCTCAAATCCTCTGTTTCTCAGCCCTGGGAAGGAGAAAAGTGCATCACCCATTTGTGTAAGAAATCAGTTGCTTTGGACTGAGACAGCACACAAAATTGCATAGTAAAAAGCTTTTAAAATAAAATTCGAGGGGAATTACTGTTGTCAACTTCAGAAGTTTTTCATTAAAATTCTTATGAATTAGCCATGGAGAAAGGTGTTATTACTCTGTTATTCCCCAGCAAGGGGCATTGCTGCTGAAGATGGGTATTTTTCAGGAAACTGCAAACTGCGTACAGTTTGCTTGGCGTGTCTTAGCACAGCACAGCACAGAACATGTGTGG
>NW_010336930.1:0-5828 GCF_000700745.2 Antrostomus carolinensis | reverse complement strand
TTCCTGCTATGGGAGAAATGCATTATTTCTTGTTCTGCAGTCTGCCTCTTGGGCACTTGTGGTTCTAACAAGTGTACATATAGGCAGTATTGTAACCTGTGAGTATGCAGCCTGAACTGCATAAATTTACTCATGAGTTAAAAATTCTAGGATTTTAAAGATTAATTAAATGATATCCTTTAAAAATAAAAAAGGAAAGAAAAAACAAACAAAAAATAACCTCAAACAAAACAAAGTTGGGCCATTATTTAAATTAACTTTAAATTATGAGCTTGTTACTGCCTTAGAAGATAACCTGGATTCTTTCCCACCTTAAGGAACATTTATTTGGTTTGACAACAGGAAGAGCATGCATGTGCTGTATATTTGCTAAAAAATTTGACTCATCACAGAAGGGAAGTCTAACTTACCATGATCCAATGTGTAAGAGAAACAAGGAGTACTTAAATGGCAGGACGTGCAGGACTTCAAATTTATGTCTCCCATTCTTCATCTTGTTTTGTTTTACTTTGCAGTCTACTCCTTTACACCTAGCAGCAGGCTACAACAGAGTTCGCATAGTTCAACTTCTGCTTCAGCACGGTGCAGATGTGCATGCAAAGGACAAAGGGTACGTAGAATAAATTGATTTATTATGTGTTTGCAGCAGTGGTTTCGTATTAATCAAGATGAAGAGTTATTTCTCTTTTTCACATTGCAGTGTAATCTGAAATAGTTGACTGAGAATGCCACATTTGCTTCCAAATTCGGAGTGTAGTTCATTGTAAATAAACTTTTGTTAGAGCCTCAGTAACAGATTAGCTGTGATTGCACTTGGTTTAAGTCTTCTATTACACTTCTGAATTTTTTTCTAAACCTTATTCTTTTCTTCCATGCACAGACTACCCAATGAAATCATGAACTAATAGCATTATTTTATGAAAGGTGATGGGGAGAAGATACATGGGTGTAGTGAAAAAGTGTGCATTGGAAAATTTATCTATATTCTCATTATCTTGTCACATATATATGGATGTAATTCCAAGTAAATCAGTAACACTCATGCTCACAACTAGTGGTCCTCAGAGATCTATCTTGATTGATGTTGCCAGCAAAAATCAAGATACATTAGAAACTAAACTATTCTATTTTTGCAGTAAGGACGGTAGTTATGTAAGATACCACCAAAAAGTGCACAGCAGTCAGAAATCAGGAACGATATGTGCTGTACATTGTTCTCAGCCATACGTTTCTGAACTGTAAGGTGGTGATTCTCATGGTGGTCTGATAGGAAGGCTTAGTCCTAACATTGTAGAAATTGGGCCTCTGGTTAATGGCGTGTATTTTGTATTCAGAGTCTGTAGAGGTAAGATATTAATGAATGTGTATTCTGTCGCCATCAGCAAACTTGAGGCAGTTCCTATATCCTAATTTTCTGCTGAGCCTAGCCTAATGTTAAAAGAGATTTTAAATTAAGATCTTAACTTTTTTCTGTTTTTTCTTTTCCTTTTCTTTCCAAAACCAGTCCCAAGCGTACTTAAACTCTTGAAGGTTGACTAATTGTAGCACTTTTGTTTGTACATTCACCCCTAATTTTTTTTGATCAGAATTGTTATGAAATGCATGATGACACATTATGCAAGTCAAAAAAACCTACAGTCAAACTGCATGCAATACCTGTTCAGGTAGATCCAGCATTGTTAAGCAAGTTTTAGGCATTTCACACTTTCCCAAAATTTCAGCATCACTTGGTAAAAATTTCCAGCGTAGATGCTTTAATGAGGTTTGAATTATCTACGTAGAAAGTATGAAAAATGGTAAAAGTAATTAAGTTGAACTTGAGTGGGGAGTGAGGAGGGGAGGGGGGAGAAAGAAAGCAAAAAATGTATACTTACATTATATTAAAATTGAAAACAATCCAAGCATACTTAGAAATATCTGACATCCCAGTAAGCTCACAGTTTTTTTAGTGGCATCCACATTTACAATCAGTGTGGTGTTTTGTTTTTCCTTGCTGTTTCTTATTTATACATAATTGATAAATACACTATAAATAAATATGATTTATCATTTATGGAGCTAAATTTGGTTGCAGTGGTTTATGGACCCATTAGATTCTCTTCAATGGGGTCACTTCATTAGATTCTCTTCAATGGGGTCACTTCAGAGAGAGTCCTGAGGAACTGTGTTGCATCTTTGAAGTGGTCATCACTTCTAGTTACTCCCAGAGAGGACCACAGCCAAGGAAGCAGCTCTTTCCTCACTAGTCCTTTCTTTGCCTGACTGCTATTGTGCACAAAGTCACGATGTGCTGGAAAAGAAAAGGGGAGGGTATGCTGCAGAAGTGGCCAGGTGGATTGCTGAGGTGGCTGTCTTTTCTGATGAGACCTTGAAGGCCTCAGTCCTCTTAGATGGCCATCATTTTGGAAGAGAGCAGGTTTTTTGAGTGCTCAGTGGACAGGGTACTCTCTGTCTCATATGTACACCCATAAGTTGTAATTAAGAAAAGTAACAATGGAAAACAACAGTTTGAAAAATTCCCCCAAAACAAATTTTCTCTCTCCTCTGACAAGTGCAGTGCTGCTTCTGAGAGCTTCTACCTTAAAATTACCTTAAAATTAAGTTTACCCTCTTGTCTAGTACTTGCTGTCCTAATGCTCTTTGACTTGATTTTGCAATTCTGGGAATTATTCCCTGTATTTTTGATAAACAGTGATGGCTTAATTATTGTTTTCAGTATATTATGCATCCTGATTTGTTGAACCATAACTAGCCTGTCTTGCCTGACTTGAATTAAACCCATTTTGTCCTCTGTACTAATTGTCTGCTTTGCATCTCCCTCTCAACGCATGACTTTTTTTATTACATCTTGTGCTTATGACTAGATCCCTGTTATTTACTTTGCTAGTGTCATTTTTAAGTATGGCCTCCAGTAATATAGCTCTACAAAAATTACAGGACTCTCTTAGAAGTATCTTGCACAGTTAAATAGGTTGTACTGTAAAAAAATTGAGTAAAATCAGGTCATTCCACAGTCTGGAGCAGCAATTTCAGTCTGCTTTCTATGGATATTTGTACATCTTCATAATATACCCAGGAGTTACATTAGCATTATCTGGGGAGTTTTGCCTTTCACACTGCATTTTAAATAAACAGGAGTTCAAATTTAGACAGAAACTGAACATTGACTTCTTTTGAGCAAATTGAATGTGGAATGGGAATTCCCTCCACCCCCCAACCCCTCAGTAGCTTCAAGAAAGATAATTTCAAAGCCAATTAATGCTAATCTTAGTGGTAGATTAAACATCTGTGGCCTGTTAGGACAAACAAAACAAAAAAGTTCAGTGCTTATCTTAAGTAACATGTTGTTTGGGAAGGTTAGATTTTTTTTTTTTATTTTTTTTTTAGTTTGTGAATATTAATTTTTAAATATTTAAATATTTTAGATTTAATTTGATTTCTGTTCATCTCTCAATAGAAAATTGTTCCTCCTTCTTTAAAAATGCTACTGAAATAAGGTTGTCATTTGCCTTCTTCCATACAGTGGTCTTGTGCCTCTTCATAATGCATGTTCATATGGACACTATGAGGTTACAGAGCTGCTGCTCAAGGTAAGTAGAAGGATGGAAAGTAATTACCGTAGATTTAGATGTGTTCGGTGAGATATGAACTGTTTATACCAGAGTTGAAAAGGAAGATTTGTCTTTTTTTTCCTGTAGTAACAGGTTTCAAACATCCTGTATGCCATTTCAGAAGTCTGCAACTTTAAGTCTTTCTGTGGTACAGTATATGTGGGTTTTTCCCCACTTGATTTCTTTGGATGGATAGTGGAGTTTCATTTATTTGAATTTTTCTGTGGAAAAAATCTGTTCTACTGAAAAAGCTAGCTCATACAGAAATTCCAAATTTTTTTGAGAATTCAACAATATTTTTGTATATATATACTAGTATTTTTAGAATTTATTTTTGTTTATGTGTTCATATATGAAAGAATGGAACCAGTTTCTATAATTAAATTAAAACCTGTAAGCTTTTAGCCGTTGAAGATGATTTCTTAGTAATGTCAGTCTTTCTTTGCTGTGCTAGCATGGGGCCTGTGTGAACGCCATGGACCTCTGGCAATTCACTCCCTTGCACGAGGCTGCTTCCAAGAACCGCGTAGAGGTCTGCTCCCTCCTGCTGAGTCACGGTGCGGATCCCACGTTAGTCAACTGCCATGGCAAGAGTGCGGTTGATATGGCTCCAACACCGGAGCTAAGGGAGAGACTGACCTGTAAGTGTTTTCAGACTGGAAACAGTTGTCGGTGGGTGTAAAGGACTGCTTTCCTTTCCAGCCAGCTTCCTTGTACTTCACAAGTAGATGCAGAGCAGCAGAGTAGCTGCAGCTGTGCCTCTCGCTTTGAAGTACACAGATAGCTCTAATACACCGTTTGCAATACTGCCTGTTTTTCTTGGGTTTAAAATGTGTAAGGCACCGCGAATCAGTGGCCATGGGGTTTTTTTATGCTTAAAGTCCAGTTAAGTCACATTGTATTGAGGCTCTGTATCACACAAAGAGTAACTTCCAGAAGGTCAGTAGCTCCAGTGCGCGAATTCCAGCACCTTCTTTTGTAGTCTTTGCAATCCTTATGCTGTTTACAAAACAGTGTTTCAGCTCTAATTTTAATTTGTCTGCATTTGTTTGCCCTCTTTGGGGGATTTGTTTTCTCATTGTTATAAACTGTAAAAGTTGATTAAATGAGAAAACAAAGCATTATGAAGTCACAGAAAACTCCTTCTTGAGAAGTAGATTCTGAACTCAATTATAAATAAGCTTTTGGTTTTGTCTGTTACTTTTTCAGTATAGCAGAAGCCCCCTGACACACCAAGAATGTGATCCTGCGCTACTCACAATCACAGCTAGTCACGTTGTTGTCTGTCACTATTCTTTGCACATGAAGGTGCAGAGATCATGTGCAGAAGCCAACTGCTGTAGGAGAAAAGAGGAGTGCATTAGTATCTTTTACCTACTTCTCTGCTCTCTTTTCTGGGCTGACTTGGGAGATGCTTCTCTCATTGAGGCAGGTTAATTTACCATTTGTTTAAATTAGCAAGCAAAAAAAAAATCTATTTAAACTTTATTTCTGTATTTATAGTTCTTGGAGAGGAGTGGGAAAAGATTAATATCGATTAATATCCACTGAAATGTGTACACCAATGTGATCATTATGCCAAATTTGACAGCCTGATTTGCATATCCGTAATAACATGTTTAGTATATTCTTAAGTTGTTTGGTTTTATAATTTTGGAATAATATTACATTTATTTGTTATTTCAAGATGTATTTGTACTTGTGCTTTGAGTAATGCTTTGTTTACGCAAAAAATTGAATTCTACTTGAAATGAAAACTTAAAATATATTTATTTTTAGTTCTAAATGCACAAATGCACCATATGTGAAAACAAGGCTAGGATAAGAATGCCCTTCTTAACAAGCTTACCATTTCAAACTTGCTTGTGAAAGAAAAATACTGATATTTTTACTGAGACCGTCGAGCTTTTTTTTTTTCTTCCTAGTTCCCAGGTTCAGACGTCATTCTTGCTAACCTACCTTTCATTCCTACCTTTTAAGAGAAACACTTTTAGTCCTTTTCAAATTTAAAATTATTTAAAACTAAAATTAACTAGTTGCTGAACTGAACAAGATGTGACACTGAAAGTAACAGAATTACCTCTCTGTACTTGCAAAGATACAGCAGCTATCAAAACTGATATAGCAGCTATCAGCTATCAAAACCTGTTTCATCTTTGTAGCAGACTGGCTTCAAATGCTTAGCTGGTTAGCTTTCTTTAAGACCAATAGCTGAAT
>NW_010336929.1:412-709 GCF_000700745.2 Antrostomus carolinensis | reverse complement strand
TCAAACCTCACTCTCCTGCTCCACCTTCCCCAGGCTGTGCCCATCCCCGGTGCCGGCACAGGACAGTGCCGCCGGCCATGGGGCCAGGACACGCCAGGGCAACCGGTGCCGGCTCGGCAGGTGCTGCTCGTCCCCTCTATGTAGGTCAGGGTGAGATTAAGGAGTGTCCTCCACCCCTGCCCACGGGCACGGCGGGCAGCGAGCGTGTCCCATGGGCACCAAACCAGGATGTCAGCCCCTGCAAGCCCGGGCATGTGGGGACACACTGGGTGCCGTCCCCCAGAGCTGGTGGGACAT
>NW_010336929.1:0-381 GCF_000700745.2 Antrostomus carolinensis | reverse complement strand
ATCCTGGAGGGGGGGGAGTCAGGGCTGCCCTGCAGAAGGGAGGGGGTTTGGGGGCAGAAAGGGAATCAAAGGGGTTTGCGGTGAAACCAAAGGTGGGGTTTTGCGTGTAGGGTGTGATGAGGCCATATGGTTACATGTCCTCCTTGGGCATGACACAGCCAGGTGTCCATCTGTCCCTTCTCCCATCCATCCCACAATCCACCCATCCCACCATCCATCCATCCATTCATCCATCCCACCATCCATCCATCCATCCATCCCACTCCTTTTCATTCCTCCCTTTATCCCCCCTCCCTTCCCATGCCCACACACTCACCCCTCCCTCCCTCCCTCTCTCCATCCATCCCCTCCATCCCCCTCTCACCACCACCAGCCCCCCCC
>NW_010336928.1:6010-6999 GCF_000700745.2 Antrostomus carolinensis | reverse complement strand
GGAGGTTTTGCTGCTCGCTGGAGTCACTGCTTGTTTTGTACGCTGGATGGTTTCTGCAAAACCTAGAGCAAAGGCAAGCTTCCCAGGGCGGGGAAACATGGGGTGACCAGGACCATGGGGAACCCTGACTGCTGGGACTGCCCTCGCAGCCCAGAGATGGACCTTTCTGCAGTTCAGCCGTGTGCGTGTGCGAGTGTGTGCGGTCTGCGTGTGCAGGGTCGCGGCAAGCGAGGAGCCCGAGGACGCTACCGACGGGGCTGGAAGGAGCCCGCGTTTCTGCAGCCGGCGTATCAGTACCTTGTAGATGGCCTTTCGTCCTCCTCCCCTCCTCCTTTTTTTTTATAAAAGACAAAAAACAAATGGAAAGCTAAACTAGCAGAGGTTTTTAAATATTTTATATTAGTTTCTAATGTAAATTCTTACATTGTTATTGCAGTGCTGGGTGTGTTTCGCCTGCACGTGACTTTTTGTAATATTTTTGTGAATCACTAAATGTTTTTTTCCTCCCGTGTATTCTAAGTGCATTAAACGTATTTGCAGAATTTTCAGTGTCCTTCTCTGTGGGCAACTCACCAGGGCCACCTGCCTCCCGCTCAGCCCCGCGGCTGCCTCCGCACCCCATTCCCCTCCACCGTTCCTCGTCCGTGCCTTCTCCCTCAGCCCCAGGGAGCGGGGTCTGTGGCCCAGACCCCCCGAGTGCATGGGAGAGAAAAGGATCTTCCTTTTCCCAAAAATCCTCAGCAAAAGACCACTCCCAGGCCTTGCCTGAAGCAGGATCCTCTGTGAGCGTCCCACTCCCATCCACTGCCAAAACCCCCTGAGCCGGGGGAGGCCGTGCCCCGGTGGCCGAGGTTTCCCCTACTGTTTGGATGAGCCAGGATGGGGAGCGCTTGCTCGTGGGTCTGAGGATGCAGCCGGTCGGCCAAAGGATGGCAACCTGTCTGCATGGGAAAGGAGGGAGCCCTGGTGAGTGCCGGGTCAGGTCCACG
>NW_010336928.1:403-5979 GCF_000700745.2 Antrostomus carolinensis | reverse complement strand
GATTTGTGGGGGTGTGGATGTGTGCACGGAGACCGAATATGTTGGAGAAGAGACACTGCAAACACTTATGAAAAAATATTACAGAGCTAGTGTTGCAATGATTTCCCAGTAACGCAGAATGATCTTGCAGTAATCTTTTTACACTCCTTGGTAATAAATTCCTTTAAGGTCAGAGAGAGGAAGGGTGGAATATCTCCGGGGGGGAAGGGAGATCACTGTGTGCAGAGGTAGGGTGGCAGGGAAGGGCAAAGATGTGTGGGAGCTGAAATCCAGCTTTGGGTGGGTTTCGCACTTGCTCTTCGGGGGTGTTAACTCAACCCTCCCAGCACTGAAAGGGGAGCGATCAGCGAGAGGGTTCCTGCAAGAATTTGTTTTCTTTTGAAGTTTGGAGTGAAAACCATCCTTTCCCAAAGAACCTCTCTCACAGCCACATCCAGACATGAAGTGTCCCAGCCGCAAGGATCTCTGAGTGCTGCCGGTGCCAAGCAACCTGTGCCAGATGTGCTGAAGGAACATGGCCATAGCCTGCCTGCGTTTCATCATGTCACTCAAGGAAACCTTGCTGGTCAGCTGGGATCCCCAGTGCGCTTATTTACCTGGGCAGGGGTTTGTGGGGTAAGAGGCCATCTGCAGCTGGTCCCCTGGCCCAAGACCCTCTGTCCCCCTCGCCTTCCCAAGCCTTGAAGCATTTGCAAGCACAGGGCTGTCCCACAAGGACATGCCAGCGAGGATGGCAAAGCCAGGACCAGCCAGGGCCCCCCATGCTCATGCAATGCTGGGAGCCCTCCCCACGAGCCACTCGGTTAATTTAATCAATTAAATGATCCACTTTTGCCATCCCTGTGGTGGCCAGGCAGTATCCCCGTTTGTGATGGCACATCCCAGCCGATCCCTTGCTTCAGCCCCAAATCCAGAGGGGACCAAGTGTCCCTGGGGGCTGCTGCAGAGCAGGGTGTCCCTCTCCTGCCAGCCCCCTTCACCCCGAATCCCACCGCCAGCGCGGCTGTGCCTGGCCTGGACAGCCTCACCGCTCTGCCTCCGCCCCAGCCAAAAGCACCTTCGGGCAGTGAATTTAATTAAGGTTTCTGAAAAGCGGTGTCTGGGAGCCCCTCCTGGATCTGCGGCTCTGAACTTCATTAGGAGTGGTTTGTTGCTAATAATGCCGGCAGCTTCTCTAATTAATAATGGAAGGGCTGCGAGCAGATGCCAAGCCAGGAGAGGGAAGGGATTTGTTTGTTTATTTCTCTCCTCTTGTGTTTTTTGTTTTGGGGTTTTTTTTGAGTGTGGGGGGAGGGCTAGGGCTCGTTTCCCATCTGAAAAGTGAATGGCAGCACATGGGAACCTCGATGGGGAAGAGTGTGCATCTGTGGGGTGGGAGAGGAGATGGGTCCCCATGACAAGGAGCTCCTGGTCCCACAGTGCTCCTTGCCCACCCAGGGCAGAGCCAATGTGGCTGTCAGTTGTTTTGGCCTTCGGCACCCAGGGATGGTCCTGACCCCTGAACCCCCTCCCATAACATCACCCCTGCAGCATGTCCCCTCCCGTGGCATGTTCCCATCCTACAATGCCCCACATCTCATGGCATGGTCCCTAGCCCATGGTGGGATGGTGCAGCCATGGGAAAGGGGTGCTTCTCCATGCTTTAGCTTGCCTGGACCACAAGGATCTATCACGCAGCACCCAGAAACATGGGCTCACAGGGGATGGGCGCACCGGGATTTTTCTTTTCCCACTCTTTTTTCCTTGTTTCTCTCCTGCTTGCTGTTTCACCCAGACAGCGTTCATGGCACAGGCAGCCGCAGCAGCACCTCAGTGCAGAAGAAAGCCTCCCAGCACACCCGGCACACAGGACCTGACACATTAACACCCCGTGCTCCTGGGGGCCCTGCGGCCAAGCCGTAACCGGAGAGGGGCCAGGCTGGGCCAGGTCCTACTGCCTCCCGCACCCCCTGCCCCACGGCCGAGCCTTGCGGGGAGCTGGCATCTTCACCCCACTGCAAACCACAGCCTCACTGTCCAGCACAGGACACGGGAATGGGGCAGGGGTAGGAGAGACACCATAGGGATGCCCCAGGCGTGCCCCAGCTCCCTGTCGAGGAGCCCACACTGCGCCCAAAAGCTCCAGCTTCTCCAAATGGCTTTTGGAGCAAATGTTCCCGCTATCAGGCAGAGTCTGTGTTGGAGAAAAAAAACGCCCTATCTTGCCCCAACACCTCATTGCTCACGCTAATTGAAGCAGCACATGAGACAGGTGACGGCAGCACGGCCTCAGTGCAGGCTCTGTCCCCTCGGTCCCCACCGCTCACCTGTGGCAGGGATGCGCTGGCTGTGGGTGCATTTCAGGCAGCAGCCATTGCTGCAGCAGCTTTCCAAAAAAGTTCAGGTTTGGTTTTGTTTTTCCAGGGGGAAAAGCATTTTTAATGCTCTTTCCCATTATTCACATTTCCTCAGAATTTCCACACTCCAGCCACAAATAACCCACTGGAGGGCACTGAGCAAGGCTGCCCGGTGCCAGAGATGCTCCTGCCACCAGAGATAGGGTACCCGCTCCAGAGGGGCCAGGGAGCAAAGGGAAAAGCACAGTCAGATATTAAAAAACCTCCAGGAATGTCTGAGGTGCTCGGGGAGACCCAGCTTCCCGCTCAGGCTGGGATTGTCCCTGTCTGCTCACTGCACAAATCCCTTCTCTAGATGTTTAAAAACGCTGGAGCGAACGTGGGGCCACAGCACCTCGTACTCCCCGCCTTGCTTTTTTAAGAGGAAAATTATCTGAAGCATCTGGCAAAAGGGGAAAAATAAAGGCAAAAAGGGCTCAGAAGTGGGGGGCTGGATGGGCCATGCGGTGGGGATCGTCCCTGGGGGCACGGGGCAGCGTGGCAGCCTGCCCGGCCCCGGTACAGGCAGCCGAACAATAACGCGAGGCGTTGGAAACACACTCAGCGGTGGGAATCCCAGTCCTTGCCTTAAAAGGAGATTTTGGGGGATGCTTTTATTGGAAAATTGTTTTCTGATTATTCAGCTTATTGAGAGTTATATTTCATTATTTGCAACATGACGTGAAGGGGGCTTCAGCTGCGCATGAACAGTGACGGCCAAGGATGTTTCCATGGATTTCCAGGCCAGAAGAGCCCATTAAATCATCTCGTTTGACCTCCTGTGTTCACAGGCCAGAGAATTTCACCCAATTCCTCTCACATTGAGCCCAATAACTTGTGTTTTTGATTCAAGCAGGCGATCCAGGACGACATCCTGTCTCAGCTCGATGACTTCAAGAGATGAAGAATCTGCCACCAACTTCTCTTGCTTGTTTGTCCTGGTGGCAAAAGTCCCGCATCTGTGAGAGCAACACCCTGCTGCTGACTTATTTCTGACGAGGATACATCCACTTGCTTTGAACCTTTTTTTGGATGAAGGGGGATGCCCACGTTGCCCCTCAGCTGTGCAGGTGTGCTTCCTGAGCCCCATGGATTAATACAGATAAATAACGGGATCCCTCCCGGTCTGCCCTCAGCGAGCAGCTCAAGAGTTAATAAACTTTGAACAGATGTGACCAACATGTCAAGACACGAGAAGTACGTGGTATGGATGTTTATAAGTACATCGACAGAAGGCATTCATAAAAGGTTATAAACCGTGGTAATAAGCAACCCATCAACTTGTTTGGACTCTAACACTTGATTAACCATTTATTAAAAGGTGCAGTAATCATTTATAAGCCATAAGTGGGACCGAATGTAAAGTATGATTCTTTTTATGTTAATAGATGCCTCAAGAATTTCCTCTCCCTCCGTGCCGTGTTTTGGGCGGTTAAAGGCTAACCCTGGCCGCAGGGCACCCCGGCCCCTCCTTTGTGCGTGCATGGGCTGGATTCACGCCACAAGCCTCCTGCTCTCCTGGCGCCCATGGACAGGGTGTGGGTGCCCCCACGCCAGGTTTGGCCATGCCCCAGGGCTTTGCTCATGGGGAGACCTGGGTTTATTTTGGCCAGGCTCTGGGTGACCTCTGACAGTGCCCAAGCATCCCTCCAGAGACCCCAGGAGGGACCTGCCCGGTGGGTTTGGGGCTGTCCCAGCAACAGGGAGGGAGGGGTGGGTGGGCAGAGAGGTTTGATGAGGTGGGCAGCACAGGGCGGTGGGCAGTGAGGGAAGCCTGGCAGGTCCCAGGGAGGGGGGGCCTGCCAGTGGCTGCGCAGGCAGGAGCAGCTCAGCCGCTTCTCCCAGGCTTTCCTGGCACAGCCCAGCACCAGCCCTGCCACCCGTGGGTCCCCCTCAGACCCCAGAGAAGGGCTGTGTGGGGACAGTGGGCACCAAGTGCAGAGCTGAGCGGGGTGGATCAGGGACCAGGGATTTCAGAGGGGTTAAAACCGCCTGACCTGGGTCCCCAGGGTGCGTGGGGGAAGAAGCAGAGCACAGGGGGAGCTGGAAACCTGCTCCCTGCATCTCCCCGCATCCCCCTGCACAGGAGTCAATCCAAGCCCCAGGCTGCTGACGCACGGAGATGGGACGGAAATGGCTTCAACGTGAAGGCAGCTTCATCCTTCTGTCAACAGAACCGTCTTTTTTTGTTTGCCATCACACTCCTCCTACCCCCAGACAGACCATGTTTTCCTTCCTGGTCTCTTAACGAGACCTAAACCCATAATTGCTCCCATTACACAACCAGGAGTGACAGTTTATTAGCTTGTGGGCAAACAGACCTTTTCCGAGAGGAAGGAGAGCCCCAGCAGTGGGGGGTGCACGGGCTGCAGCTCTGGGGCGAGCCCCTGCCCTCACCCTGCCTCAGTTTCCCCTGGCTGCGCCGAGCCGGGGCTCACTGATGCCGCTGGACTCGGGGCTGTGGGTTTGGGGGTCGCACAGGGCACGGTGGCAGCGGATGCTCTGCCGTGGGCAAACAGACCTTTTCCGAGAGGAAGGAGAGCCCCAGCAGTGGGGGGTGCACGGGCTGCAGCTCTGGGGCGAGCCCCTGCCCTCACCCTGCCTCAGTTTCCCCTGGCTGCGCCGAGCCGGGGCTCACTGATGCCGCTGGACTCGGGGCTGTGGGTTTGGGGGTCGCACAGGGCACGGTGGCAGCGGATGCTCTGCCCTTCAAAGGAAAGCTCAGTGGCTGCCTGGCGGGGGGCTTTTTAGCACGCGGGTGGTGCTGGGTCATTTGGCTTCAGCCAGCTTTAATTGCAGGGAGCGTGCAGAAAAGGAAGAGGAAGGCTGAGAAATTGCTCCAGAGTGAAGATTGCAATGGTTACACCTCAGGCCAGGCAGGGACCACAGGGGCCTTGTGGTAGGAGGGGGGCTGAACCGAGCCGCAGATGGGAAGGGAGGTGGTGGGTTTGTATCCTGCTCCCACCCTGAGTCTCCCACGATCGGATCTGGGGCCAGCAGCTTCATGTCCCCAAGCTTGTTGCTGGGCTGACAGCGCTGAGGAGCTCCAGCTTTCCTCCAGGGAGATGTCCAGCTACGTGTGATGCAGGAGGCTGTCCCAGAGCTTGATGTACCAGAAAAAGGGCTGGTGCAGATTGAGAAATGGGGCCACTGGTAGCCACAGGCTTGGGGCCAAGGGATGCTGCTTTCTGCCCCGGCTTT
>NW_010336928.1:0-335 GCF_000700745.2 Antrostomus carolinensis | reverse complement strand
TACAACCCGGACCAGCCGGAAAACGCCCCTGAAAGTGACTTTTCTCCCCGCAGCACAGCCTGGGCTTGGGCAGCACCAGCCTGGATAGGGCCATGGGAGCAGCTGGAGGGATTTGCTCCTGGCATCACCTTCCCCTGCCCCAACCCACGATGGGAGACACGGGACCCCTGCACAAACCCACCACACTGGGGTCTGCCAGCATTTGCTAGCATCCCTTCCCGATCCCATCAAGACATACAAGTGAGTTTTAACCCTGGCCAGTACATTTTTCAGGGCACAGTGGTGAGGCTGCCCAGAGCGCTGCTGAGGAATAAGAAACACTGGTAAACCCCGCG
>NW_010336927.1:845-5807 GCF_000700745.2 Antrostomus carolinensis | reverse complement strand
AAAGAAAGAAAGAAAGAAAGAAAGAAGATAAGAAAAGAAAAAGAAGAAGAAAAAAGAAAAGAAGAAAAAGAATAAAAATAAGAGAAAAAAAGGGGGGGAAAGGAAAAAAAGAAAAAAGGGGGGGAAAGGGGGAAAAAAAGCTTAAGAATTTCAGATTAAATCTCTGAGACATAATCAGAATATAAACATTTCTGGCATTAAAAAATGCATTGCTGCAGACCTGTAAGGAAGATGTCTGGTCATTAAGCTCTTCCCCTTTTTATCAATAATAAACATGACATTACAAAGCAACATTAGAAAATCGTTAATTTTTTTCAGCTGTGGGTCTGAAACACGTCCTGAAGAAGGCACGGGACTCTTCTCTGATATCAGATTGATTTTGTTACCAGGCAGGAATTGGCATTTACCCTAACTGGCAATTCGGCTGTCAAGCAACCTTGGTTAGTTTTCTTCTGCAAATGGTGCCATTACCTTTCTGCTCAACCTCTTCAAAGGGGTTATACTCACAACTAAAGCAAACAGGATTTGGCCTTGACCAGAAAATCTCAGAAATAACTCTAAGAATATCAGAAGTCTTGTGTGGTTATATACAGTCCCAATTATTCTTGAGAAGACATCCAAATATTTCAATACCTGCCCTGATTACAGGAAAAAGTGTGTATCATTCAGCAGAAGGAAGAGTCTTACCTTCACAGTGTGGAAACAGAACACAGCAAATGAATACTGATTTCCTATGCCATCTTGCTGGATCTGTGGAGATGGCAGTATGAACCAGGAAAAATGAGCAGTCTGAAGCCAGGAACCTGCTTCTCCCTCCTATTTGTCTCCCTGTTGCCTTCAGTGCTCTTTCCCCTGATTTATGCCACTGCGAGCTGAGAACCAAACCCTTTTTTCAAGTTTTCTTGTTATCTTCAAAGGATGAAGTCTTGGATAAAGCCTTTTATTCAAAGGGTTTTTAAAGGAGGGACAGACCATAAATATCAAGGTAGTGCCAGAAAATTAAGTGATAACCTGGATGTAGGGAATAAAGAGGGGAAGGAGTCAGGGGTGACTGGGAAGCTGGGTGCTTGGGGAGTGGGACAGCCTCGGGAAGGGCAACTGGAGCAGGCAGTGGCTCAGAGGGCAGGAGAAAGGGGGAGAAAGGGCTCTGCCTTCTGAGCCAAAACTGCTGCCCAGGAGAGAAACTGCTCATCATCTGAAATAGGGGCCAGCAAGAACCCCTATTTCACAAAGGGAGGTGTGAGGGTTGTCCACGGAGAGGTGTCTATGGGGTTGTGGAAATCAAAATCTTCTTTTTTTAATCTTGACTCTTTCATTGCGAAGATGGCAAAGCTCAACATGAGCAAAGGATCAGCGTATTATGTCTTCCTTGCACAACCATCCCCTGCCTATGGAAAGCTTTTCTTCCCTGTCTTCATCCAGTCCTGCATGTCTCTATTAATTCAAAGGGCCAGTGTTGGCTCCTTCATGTGCTGGTTGTGGCTGATGTCAGATCCTAACACCCAATTCAATTACTGTTTTCCAAACTCCACAGAGCATCAGAAAGCAGTCCAGAAGATAGTTGCACATAAGTAATTAACTAAGAGCATGCACACATCACCATCATGCACAAAAAAATGAACTTGTGGGGAAATAAATATATTTAAAAAACTATCAGCATGTTGACACGTTTTTGGTTAGTTGCAAGTGAAAATCATCCTGGCAATACTGTACAATGATCTGAGCCAATTATTATTTTCAAAAGATTATATGAGCTTTATTTAAAAATGATTGACAAACACTTGTCTAGCTGCACTGTTTCTGACCAGCCTGAGCCACCATGCCTGTTAGCACTGTCCTCTTGGAGCGCTATTTTCCTATGTGCATAGCAAAAGCCTTTTCACTCAGGGCAAGAAGACAGAGTCACACCTGCACTAAACCATGGAGAATGAGCAAATGATTTACGAGCACTTTTAGTCTTTAATTCAGAGGAACCCCCAAAATTATCAGTGGCTTTGCAAATCAGATGCCGAATCCTGTCCTTCAGCCTTGAGCACTCAGAAGCAATGCATGCCATTGCATTGGCTACTTAGGAATCAGGGTGGGTCAGGCACTTGAAATGTGAAGACACACTCAGGAACATCATTCTCTGGGTGAGTACAAGAAACTGGTACCACCAACTAAAACTTCAGGAATTTACAGAGAATGTGTGTCAGTGCTTCATACGTAATCCTTTTTTAGGAATGCTTTGCAAATTCAGGGATTATTCCCTGAAATTACCAAATGAAACGAGGATGGACTGATAGCAGCAAAGTTTTCCAAAGACCTGTTGACTAGATTTACTAAGCCTGACTAGCCAACTCGACCAGGATCTGCAATGTATTTGTCTTGGTCAATTATATGGCAAACTGTGAGCAGACGCTTTGCTCACCCTAATCCAAACCACTACATTCTCATTTTGGAGAGTCATTAACCTCCTCCATGTCAGAGTAAGGTTTAATCAGAGTTATATGCCACCTAGTACATCCAACTCTTCCTTACAGGTAGCTGGTTCACTTGTGGGGAGGCTGAACCTGCACCAGACATCCTCAAGTGATCAGAGGTTACTTTTCTGACTGACACTGTCCATAGAGACCTGCCCAGGACTCACCTGTGTTTCTCAGGAGCCACCTGCTCCTGAAGCCTATGGCTGTTGTAGCTTCTGGTGGAGACTCAGGCCAGAACAAGCTGGGTGGAGGAGTCCTAGACACTGTCCTGTCCTTGGAGCTAAGGTATCAGAAGGAACTGAAGTGACCTGAGATGATAAGCCAGAAAACCAACATTAATTTTCCTGTTTCCAGATATACAAAGAACACGGAGACAGGCCACCCAGCAGCTAGCCCTCTTCCCTGTTTGGCACCACTGCACATCTGAAGAGGGGGAATAACTCCACATCTTTGTTTGAAGGCTTTTATTTTCTGTGAGTGCATAACAGTGCAATAGCTTGAGAAATCATATAGTGCCATATGATCTTTGCTTAGACCTTAAATGTTTGCATATAATACTCTCTATGAATCCAACACACAGAGAAATGTCATTTCCGTGCACCTGTCAGAATTTTTGCTGTGGAAAGGAAAAAAAAAAAAGTATCATGACTAGAAAACAATTAATTGTCAGTAGACAACCATGGCAGCCTGAAAAGATCCAGCTCTAAATAAGTTTGAGATTTTGTTGTTGTTTTGTTTTTGGTTTTGTTTTTTTCAGGATGCTGCACTTGAGCAATTGAATGATATCACATTTAAGGTCCTGGGTGGCATGCCATTTCCTTACTCATATGCATCTAATTAAGTCTTAATTGTACCATTCGTTATGAAATGAAAGAAGAGGTGTTAGACTGGATATCTTTCATGACAGTAAAACAGGATGATGCTGATGAAATAGCTAATGTATAGAAAAAGAATGAAAGTACACAGGAGGAAAAAAAAGACTTTTGGAGATAATGATGTTTAAAATACAGCAGAAACATTAGGAGAAGCCTAACAGTGAAATCACAAGTAGCATAAAAGGTACATTCTTTTTATAACTCACTGAACTGTGGATTATTCTCCAAGCCCAGAAATACCCAGTGAGCCAAATTCTGCTTTTAGTTACCCTGATGTCAGTGTGGTATCATCTTCACAAGGAAGCAGCCCAAAACTCTTCTTTCCAATCCCCAACATTCTGTGATTCTGTGAAAACAGGCCAGGGGCTCTGAGCTCCAGACCATGGGAAAGCTGTGGGGCTGCTGGGAGCTGTGAGGGACTTGAGAAGAGCCAAGGGTTGTTCCCACCTGGGTTACATCACCAGCGTTGGTCCATAGTGGTTTCCACAAAGGGCCAAACTTTCTCAGCTGTGAATTTGCAAGTCTGCTGAGTGGAGTTCACCGAGGTTGTGTGTGTGGAAGAAAGGGAGCACACTGTGGTCAAGAGGCTATAAGCATAAAATCGAACCCCAGATGGCTTTTCCTGTGCTAGCAAGAACCAACAGGCTCTTCCTAAAGGCTACAGGCAGTTGAAGACTCTTGATGAAATTTTGTAAGAAGCTGCTGCCACACCTCGCAGTGTTCATTGCCAGGTTTCAGTCCTGGGCCCTCTGCTGTGACCTGATAGTCACTTCCCCTCTTGCAAGGGTTCACATGGAATTTATTAAAAAATTCCCACAAATAGTATCTCAGATGTAAATATCACATGTAGTGAATGCATCATACTGATGGGATGACATTTACGGATGTTTTTATTTTTAATACCTCCTTTTTCAAATTATTTTTTCCATTTAGATCGTTTTCATTAAAAAAAAAAAAAGTTAATTCCCTCCCCCAACCAACAACAACAGAAAAACACCCCCACAACTTGTTCCCAGTTTCAAAACGGATCTAACACTGCGTACTCGATCTTTCTCTGCTGGGAGGAACTGCACAAGCCTGTCCACAGTGCACCCCAAAACCTCTGGCAGGCAGGATTTAGCTCTATTCCATATTCAAGGGGGACAGTCGCACCAGCTCCTTCCCGTGGTGAGGGACCCCAAGCAAATCATCCTATCGAGAAGGGAAGTTTCAGCGGCAGAGGAGAGGCCAGGCTGTGGGAGTCGAGAAAAGGAGAATACTTGATTTTCCTGCTCTTCCTAGGCGGTATTAATTGAAGTGTTTGAAAGAGAAGAGTTACTCATTCGACACGAACCTGTACGTTCTTTGGCAGCTTGGCCGAGCCTTCCTCAGCAGCAAAGGAATGGGCTTGTGAATGTCTTGGGCTGTCTGACATGAACTGATGTCCCACCATCTGCCGGCTATTCAGAGCCGGCCTATCTTTGTCCGCAAATGATTAAAAAAAAAGGAGGGAACGGGTGTTCCCGGGAATTTCCCACGGGGTTTTCAACACCTTCGCTCCCGGTGACACCCGGGGCGAGGGGACTGGCGAGTCCCCGGCACCGGCTGGGGCCAGCCCCGCTTCCCGTGAGCTCTGTCCCGCA
>NW_010336927.1:315-832 GCF_000700745.2 Antrostomus carolinensis | reverse complement strand
GGACGGGAGCCGTAAGAACCCTCCTTCCCTCCCTCCCAAGTGCCTGGCTGCGCGGCCCCGGGTCCCGCGATCACGCGTGGAGGCACCCTCCGGTGGGAGCGCAGGGGCTCTCCCGACGCAGCCCTGCGTGGTGGTGGGATAGGTGAGGATAGATGAGTGCCCGGACGGACGGACGGACAGATGGATGGACAGATTTCAGGTGTGCCCTTGCCCTGGCTCAGGGCTCTGTTTCGACGAGGACAGTGCTGGAACAGCCTCCCCCCAGCCCGGGGCTCACTCCCCCGCAGACCTCGGGAGAGCTGCCCTGAGTTTTTCCCTCGGAGCGCGGCAATGTGGAGAGCAGCTTTGGGGCTCTTGGGGGTTTTTCCCAACCCAGGTATTCCCCTCGTCACCACCAGCCCTGAGCTTGCCACAGGCGAGGCAAGCTTAAACAGCTCAGAAGAGGAAAGGACAAGAGCCGATGAAACCCAGCACAGGCACACGGGTAGACGCGCTCCCCACGCACACAGGTGGGGAG
>NW_010336927.1:0-243 GCF_000700745.2 Antrostomus carolinensis | reverse complement strand
CAGCCGGAACAGGACCCGGAGGCAGCAGCAACCTGTTGGCATCGGCGGCTGCACAGGCAGCCTGCCCGGGGCTGTGCGGCTTCCCACCCAAAAATACCCCCACCTCTTTCTCCTGGCAGGGCCGCAGGCAGGGGCTGGGGACGGCTCTCCCGGTGCCCTGCACCACTTGGGCAAAGGGGCCTGGGAGGGGGCAGGGGTCTGAGAGCCCGACACAAGGAGGGTGGGGGTTTGCTGGTTTGGTTT
>NW_010336926.1:14587-22026 GCF_000700745.2 Antrostomus carolinensis | reverse complement strand
ACTGGTCCTAGTACTGACCCTTGAGGGACTGGCACACTCTCCCAGCGCTCGGGTCTTGGCCCCCCATCTCGGCTCCACTGGATGTCTCTGGTCAGCTCCAGGGGTCTAGGAAAATCCAGGAAGAGCCGTGTCGAGACTCGCTGGAATGTGGATTAGTTTCATATGTGTCTAAGGGCAAGGATGCCTGGGAGAAAAGGTGAAATCAGCCTCCCGTGGCCCTCGGCAGGGGCTGTGAGGAATCTGCTCGTGGGGCCGAGGCTGCTCCCTGCTTCTGCACACGCACGTATTTAAGAGTGAAGAGAAATCCAGCAAACCCAAGCACCGGAGATTTGGCACTCCTGAAGCAGAGCTTGTAACTCTGATTGTGTCACCAAGTACCATTTCTGATTCTGGGGTCCTGGAATGAGGATCGAAAGATTTCAGGTCAAATTCCGTGTCCTTAAATGATCTGTTTCATTCACCATCCCGAACTGAATTGGTGCAGCGCGAGCGCAGAATCCTCTTACCCTGCAGCTTTCCTCGCCGTATGACTTCACCTGTAAATAGAAATTGGCTATAATTAGACATGGGGTTTGCATCTGCCCTGCGCTTGCAACAGGGGGTCTTAATTCAGCATAAATGGAATTTCCTTGGGTGTTCCTTGGGGGACAAAGCACCAGACCTGTAACTGAGACCCTTCGCAGGGGACAACTGACGACTCCTGCTCCTGTGCAATGCTGGAATGCTGTTTTGGCCATCTGCATTAAAAAAAAAACCTGCAGTGCTTTAAGGTCATAAAGGGAACTTGTCATCTTTGTTTAGTTGGACTAGCTGGAAAAAACCCCTGAACTAGTTTTCTCAAATTCTTCATACTTTTCTGTCTTGTCAGGTCAGCAAACCAAAGGAGTTATAGTTGTTTTGAGAACTTCACGGCTGTTGCAGACAGTTGTAGTAGGGATGTATGTATGAGAGGAAAAATGCATCCTGTAGACCAGCTGCTTTGGATTTGTATAAAAATCAAGGTTTGTGTATTTTGTGTGTCTGGGGAGGAAAAGACAAGGGAACAGCAAGTTCACCTAACCTTATATTTTTAAACCAAACAACCCCTCTCCCCAGTCTTTCTCAGCACAATGGTCAGGGGAAGGTATGGAGGGAAACTTCTCCCCATGTCACCTGGGAAGTGGACATTTTTTGAACAGGACATCAGAGCTGTCTTCTGACAAGAATCTGGAAAATCAGCTCAGTTGAATTTGTGTATGTGTGCAGGCTCACCCTTAAGACACGAGTGCATCTGACAGTAAAGTTTTGGACTGGGCTGAAGCCCTCTGTGCATAAGAACAGCTAATGAGAATTTTACTTAAGCTCATTTTATGTCTCCTGGGCCATTAGGAGTAAAAAAGTCTTGACTGATACTGAGCATGAAAAAGCACAAAACCAGAAAAGCTGGACGGTTAATAGAAAAATTGAGCTAATTCCCCTCCAGACTGCAATTTCAAGACTCGTGGAAGTGGAGTGCAAAAGTAGGGCTTTGTATGTTGAAAATAATTGCTATAAAAACAAAGAGAAGAGCCTTCCCTTCAACTCTTGGTTCCCTGGGAAAACTTCAGGAGGGAGCAATCAGTGAACAGCGAAACACTCATCTTGTCTGCAGGTTCTGTAGGCAGCAAATAACTGAGCAATGATGTAGGTTATGCTTCAGTTTGGGGGATAAACTGGGAAATGCAGGAAGTCTGCAGTGGGGCAGTACAAGGTAAGACTGCAGATGACTGCAGAAAAACAGACTTTGTAGGAAGAAATGCCCTGTTCCCCTCAGGGGCTGGTATTCTACAAAGGTCTGAGCACCTGATTAACTCCACGTGCTGGCAGCACTTGGGCCAACGTCAGCGTAATATTTATTGTACCCATACTCCAGGGCACGTGTTTTTGCAGAGTGTCACTGGGGCAGGCAATCTCCTGGCGGGCTAGAAATGAAGAAAAGTTGTTGAGTGGCAGATGGTAATGTTTGTGATGGTCTTTCAGACTAACAGGGATGCCAAAAGAAAAATATGATCCTCCAGATCCTCGTAGAATTTACACCATCATGTCAGCAGAAGAGGTAGCCAACGGGAAGAAGTCACACTGGGCTGAATTAGAGATCTCGGGTGAGTTGATTTGGTTTTGAATTTTGGTTTGGCGGGGTTGGTGCCCCAGATGCTTTCAGACAGTGAAAACAGTTTTGAAAACAGTTTTTCTGAGTTGGGGGAGGAGGAGGAGTAACTTACTGAGCAGATCGCCTTGGAGCTTGGCTGCCTCCCATTCAGCCCGGTTGGTTTAAAACACCAACTCAGATTGGACGTGAGTTTGTGGGGAGCACCTCTGCTTCCCTAGAACTGTACCTCTGTCTCTATATAATAATATCAAACCCTTCTTTTAACTGGGTGGGTTAGATAATTATTTAAAGTCTGCACATAGACATTATAAAATAATTTCTAATATAATTATATAATAGAATTATAAAGTAATTCATAATATAAATAAAATAATAGATAATTATTTAAAGTCTGCACATAGAAAAGGTAGACAAAGGTATCTTCTGCAAGCCTCACTGAGTGTTCCAGCGAAATGGTAGGGTTTCCACACTGCAAATCCCGTATTTGGACATCCCTCAAAGTTTATATCTGATGGTTTGAGAGTGCAAACCTGACTGAAGGGGTGGTTCTTTGCTTTTATTTTTTAGGTAGAGTGCGGAGCTTAAGTACATCACTCTGGTCACTGACGCACTTGACCGCTCTGCACCTCAATGACAATAATCTTACTCGCATTCCACCTGATATTGCCAAGCTTCATAATCTGGTTTACCTGGATCTGTCATCCAACAAACTCAGAAGTTTACCAGCAGAACTAGGAAACATGGTATCTCTCAGGTGAGAGAAATTATTCTGATTAACTTTTCAAAAATCTGTATTCTGGGATTGGGACTGAGAATTTTATTTTGCTTTCCGTTCTTGTATTTAAAATCATTCTGAAAAATTCAAGATTGGTGCAGAGCTTCAGTTCTAATTATTACTTAGGGGTTCATTGCCCTTCTTTTCTGATCTCGACAGATACATGTCTGTAAGCTAGGTAGTCTTCTGCTCTGAAACATTCTTTGAGACTTGGTGATTGCTCGCTGTTTAAATTCTCCCTGATTTAATTTGGTGTTCTGGGGTTTCTGTGGCTTTTCTTTTCCTTATGAAAGCATTTCAGTCGTGCTTTGAAATGGGAAGATTGGCATATCTTTCCATAATATAAAAAAAACCCAGGGTGAAAAGCATCATCTTTGAAGATGAGTGGCATATAGTGCTTTAAGAGTTTTCTTCTGAAGTGGTACTCACAAAATATGTTTTTGCATTTGCTGCAGGGAATTGCTTTTAAATAACAATCTGTTACGGGTTTTGCCTTATGAACTTGGACGGCTCTTCCAGCTACAAACCCTAGGTTTGAAAGGTAAGCGAGTTCTTTGCAGTTAAATATTCCTAGGAGTACTCTTGCATTACTGAGGGGGCTGAGCTCAAAAGCTTTGTGTATTACCTCAACCTTTTCTTGCAGTTTATTTGAGATATTAAGCTTGTGTCAAAAAATGACCAGCCCATTTGGAAAACAATGCTTTTCTTTTTTAATGCTATTAAACTTCCTTATGAGCTTATTTCAAGTCTGTAGATCAGTAAATAAACTCTTTAACCTACTGTGTTATTACTGATTGAGGTGACCTGGAGGAATAAAGTCTATATGTGCTAACTATTCCTATAGCATCTCTTACTGTGGTATTCTACAGTTCCAAGTTAAGCAACCTAAATATCTTCTGAGTCAATTTATCTGTTCTTATTACGGGAGATTTTCTTTGGTTGGAAAGCCTCAAGAAAGTCAGGCAGTTAATCACCCCGTTGTTTTTTTGTGCTGTTGGCAGGCAATCCTTTATCACAAGATATTCTCAGCCTCTACCAGGATCCAGATGGAACTCGAAAGCTACTGAACTACATGCTTGACAATCTAGCAGGTGACAGCCCTACAAATCTGATTGACAGAAGTGGTTTAAAAAACATGCATTTCTGACACTATTTGCTGCTAAAACAAGAATCTGAACCACTGAAGGGAGAGTATTTTCTAACTGCTCTCATGTTTTTGTCAGGCATTTCCTGTGGTACACACAAACACAGACTCGTACACAGTGGAAGAGGTTGACTTATATCGTCTAAGCTCTTCCCATGTTACAGGCAGTTGTTGCCACTGTTCTGTTTGAAACTCTTCAGTTACCAACAAAGTGCAGACTCTTCCTTGCTGAAGCCAGTTTGACACTTTCCACTAGAAATTGTAAGCCAAATGCAAGCAGAATGTCAAATTTCAATCTAGAAATACCAAAGTAATTAAGAATATTCAGTACCTGACTTAAATCCTGCTTCGTGGTTCTGTAAGTGAGCTTGCTGTTTTGCCACTTGATGTCTGCTAAGTTAAAACGTTGCAGGAATGATGGATATAGGGTGAGGTTCTTGGAGGAGGAGAGTATAGGATGTCTGAAGCACTGCAGGATTTACGCCTCTTTCTTCAGCAGTATTTTCAAGGTGCAGGAGTATTTTGGTGGTGCTTCTAGATTTGAAAGCAAGAGACAAAAATAATCATGAATCTTACAGCTGACAAATTTGCTCTTACTATAGCTAACCATTTAAGTGATTTTTGCCTCCCTTGGAGCGTAAAAAGACTTGGGGAGTTGTGGTTGCAAAGCACAGTATGAAACATTATTGTTCAGTCATCATTTTGACTTAGAAATTGTAACTTAACAAATATAAACCCTGAGTTGATAACTGTTTTAATTTTCTTTTTTTTTTTTTTTTAAGTTCATCCAGAGCAGCTGCCTCCAAGGCCATGGATTACTTTAAAAGAACGAGACCAAATTCTGCCCTCAGGTAAATCTTTTTTAGGGTTCTTTTCCCCATGTTTGCACAATGATGGGCTGAAAAACTTGTCTTTGTCTTTATTTTCAGAGAAGTCTTTTGCCTTACGTGGATCAGATTGAAAATAGCAATTTGTGCTCATTTGTACTAAAACAATTATCGTAAGGCTATGCTGTAAATACCATTTTTGTAATTTGAATGTGGTATCAGTCATTTACTTTTTAAAAATTAAGCTTTTTCTTAACTGTTCCAGCCACCAATGCTCAAACAAAAAAGCTTTTTTTTTTTTTTTTTTAAAAAAAAATTCATTTCTCAGAAGTAAGAACTGTAAATAACTATGCAAATGCCACGTCCATGCACGGGCTGACTAAAGTGAGACTTTGCAAAGTCCCTGTCTGCACGTAAACCCCTGGAGTGCCTGGTACTGAAGTTAGTTTAATGCCATCTGTTGTTGCTTTTGGTAAAGTGCAAGAGGCAGGATTTCTTCAGGCCATCCAAATCCAGTGGCTCTTCTTCCCCTGCACATCCTGAAAAAAAAAGCATCAGTGAGCTGCTTTCATAAAAAAGAAAAATGATAATATTGTTATTGCAGAAGATCAGATTAATAACCAGCAAAAAAAACGTGGCAGTTCTCTACACTTTTTCTTCTTAGAAGCACGATGATGGCAAGTCTTCAAAACTTAAGCTGGTTAAGTTAGATCATCTGTCACTTTTTTTAATATTAAAGAAAAAGAAACCAGAAAAAAAAATAGGAAGAAATGGGAAATGTCAAAGAAGCCCTGTAAGCCATCACAGTGTTAAGTTCTGCATTTCTGTTTTAAATTCCCTTACAAGTCAATATCTCAGTGGAGTTTTACAGACTTTGGTTTTATTTTTTAAATCAAACTTTCTGAGCAGAAAAAGAATTCAGAAGTCAGTAGAAAGCACAGCGTTAGGCAAGCGAGCTGTGGAATATTTCATGGCAGAAACTGTAACAAGCCAATTGTTAATTATTATAAACTGAAATAACTGAACAGCAGAAATCTTCTTTGACTATGAAAATAGAGCTGTGGGGTAGCCTCACAGTAAAACCTCACTTCTTTCCCTGCAAACATGAACAGTCTTTTCCCAGTGGTATGGTGCTAGGATGTTGCCATTTACCTATCTTTTTTTAATTGGTGTGAAATCTAAGGGAACTGAGAAGTTTGTGTGTGAAAGAAATGTGTTTCAAGTTGAATGATCTGATGAGCTGCATGCTAACTTATCTCTTTTTAAAAAAAAAATAAAAATGCAACCAAATAATGATTAGGTGCTTGCTAATTTGTGATTTCAGTTTACCTTCTCTCCCCTGCCCTCACCCAGACCTCTCTCTCCCTCTTAGACTTGATGGACACAGATACAACTCGATACAACTTCAAAATGTTGTACAGGTGCTAGGAAAATTACACAAATGTTTTGGAGTCAGATTGCCTAAAAATTAAGCTTTCTAAAGCAGCATTTCTCTGTGATGCTGTGGTGTCATGACACAGTAACAGCTTCTTTAGCAGCTCAGTTTTGCTTTTGCTTTAGAACTGTACAGGTCACTTAAGCCTAAAGTTGCTGTATCAAAGCACCTCATGCAATAAACACTGGGTTTTGACTCCATCACTGAAATGGCTGCTTATTTCCCTCTCCTCACCCCCAAATCCAGAGAGATATTGTTCCTAATTGTTACCAACCCCTAGATTTCCCCCATCCCCAAATGTAATAAGGAATTGACTGCAAAATGGGGTTGCATTGCTTTGTTACGCACATGACACCCTCTGGTTTTAGTAGCAATGCTGATTTTTTTTCAGGAAGAGTTTAGCCTTACATGGTAACTGCTGGCTCAGCAGGACCTTTTTCACTCCTGCTCATGAAATGCTCAGTGGAATAAGCCCACTGACTTGTGTTCAGTAGACCCTCAGTAGAACAGACCACATACAACTCAGTATTTTGGCTTGACTAAGTTCAGCATTTGTACTCTTCAGAGGGTAATAAACCTTTCTCTTTCTTTCTTTCTTTCTTTCCTTCCAGCTTCATTCACAGTTATGTGTTACAATGTGTTGTGTGATAAATATGCCACCCGGCAGCTCTATGGCTACTGCCCATCTTGGGCACTCAATTGGGAGTACAGAAAAAAAGGAATCATGGAAGAAATCGTCAACTGTGATGCAGATATCATCAGTCTTCAGGTAGTTGGAAAATAACTGTATTTCTGCTCAGAAACAGAAAACATTAATTTCCACTGTTAGAATGAAATGCTCCCCTGAAAACACACTACTCGCCTGCTTGCTAACAAATTCTGGGGCTTACCAATCCGAGCTGTGTACACAGCTCCTTGTTTATGCATCGGCTTGTGTTTTATGAAATGAGACAAAGTAAGTGAGATAAAATTAGCTAAATTAATAGGTAATTTGCATTGGAAAATCTGAGTCTTTTCCCCCTCAGATAAACATCCTAAATATTCTCCTTCTGGGTGTAGGGGTTTTACTGCAGGAAAGGAGCATGTCAAATGCTGTAACCCCAAATGCCACTATTCCTAGTCCATTCCTG